>NC_056729.1:334799297-334938937 GCF_019279795.1 Protopterus annectens | reverse complement strand
TATAAACATGTATATCGGTTGTTGATCAGGCTACTATCCTAGCTAACAAATAAATGGAAAACAACATATCCTTTGTTTTACTCTAACTTCTTCAGAATAAACAGTCCTGGGCTCAAGTTATAATCATAATAAAAGTCACTTATAAGGTACTTGGGTGTGGGAAAATATAGCATGTATGACTGCACACAGCACTTGGCATTGCTTTGTGCTTTTGTCAGTTCAAGTTGTGCCATTGCCCACCACGATGCAAACCATGGGAATACCTTATTCTTTATCTGTGTTTTTATACCATTCTAAAATGTGCCCATTGTTAAGTACTAAAAACATAAAGAAATCCAAACATACCCAGGTTACTGTAGCAATCTTGTACATTCCATAGGCAAATATTTCGATGAATCCAGAGCTAGTACCAAGAACAAGAGCATTCAGCCTTAACAAGAAAAATGAATAAACAGAAGTAATCTGTAAGTTCAAATAACTTTTCTTGAAAACAGAAACAGTACAGCATGTCAAAATGAGAGAGTCATCCAAAAATAATACATTCATGGCTTCATGACCCAACTAGACAGACATGATTTTACATTATTTAAAAAAAATTTAATTACATGATTAAACCTGTCATGAATAAACACGAGTATGGTGGGAAAACCAAGTAATTACACCAATCTCATATTAACAAAACACCTGGTTTATTAATATGAGATTAGATTAAATCATTTTGTTTTCCTAGTTTAGTTGTAATTGATTTTTTTGTGTGGTTACTCATGGCTTATACCTGTTACTCTCTCACCTGCAGGGCACTACAACCTCCCCATCTGTCTGACTCTAGTACAATTCCACCAAAGCTTTCATAGCCTGAAAAAAGCTAAACCTTGATTGTTAACAGTCAGCTATGTTTAAACAAGATGTAGTTTCTTCAGTTTCTTCATCAGTTCTGGTTTGTTTTGAGGAAAAAAAAAAAAACATCCAGTCAAATCTGTTCGAGACCATTTGACCAAACAGCCAAACTGATGTTTTTCTCCACACTCCCAAACATTGATGGGGATGAGGTCTGCGACATCAATTACAATAACTAATTCAGAGGTGCCACATTTCAGGTTAAAAGTAGTTGGTTATTGACTACAAAAAATGGTTACAACAGCATTAATTCTTACTGTAACAGAGTATGGATATAACATTCTCAGAAATATTAACTTTGTTGGCATCCAGCACACTGACGGAGAAAAATGTTAGAAAAAAGGCTTGGGAATGGTAGGAGAATTGGGGGGGGGGGAACTTATCACAGACATACCGGATCTTTGACTCGTTCAGGCTTTATCTTAGCCCAAGAGGAATAATGGTCCTTAGAAATGGGTTACACAGATCTGTGTCAGAGATCTCTTTTTAAATCATGCTGAAAGAGAAATGGGATGGTACAAAAGCAGAAAAGACGGGCATAGTTGCTACTGGAATAGGCCGAAGGAAAAACAGCTACAGAACATAGAAGAACAGTGACTCAGAGCATGGGTAGGTGTGCACTGCAAAGAATCTGGACAGGAACATTGGAACCTGGTATGAAGTGGCACAGGAAAGACTGATAGCTACTGCTGGTATTGCTATTGATAAGGAGTTATAAAATGGTGGTTCTTGAGTTTAGCCTGTATATGAATGACTGAGGGGAAGAATGGAGGCTTATAGGATTATCTTCATTGAGGAGGACAAAAATAGTTTGACAGTATACTTTTCTCCACATCAAAAGAGGAGGTTGTTGTTGACTACTAGAGAGAATAAAAGAGCAGAGTATGAGAAAGACTGGGCTCCCTACTGAAATGTTGGCACTTGAAATGCAGATTGTTGATAAACCAGGAAAAAAAAAAAAGACCAAAAGCACTGGAGAAGACAGCGTCTCAAAAATATTTCTTCTCCTTTAAACTTCTTGTGGGTGGGGGTGGCAAGCTCCCCACCCCTGAACTTATACATACCAACTCTGAGACGGCCATACCTCAGAGAAAAGGGAATGGTCAGAAAAATGGCACATCAAACTTAGTATATGTAATATGGTCTCCATATTTTGGGACTCCCTCTAAGAGGTTACTGGTTATGGTTACTGAAAGACTGTTATACTTAATGAAGGAGATCTGAATTTTACAGGAACTGTCTTGAGAGATTTTGAGGTCAGGGCAGAAAGTGAGTGGGAACTGATTGTGATCTTTGCCCATGCTAGGTCATCAAGCTAATGTGGGACTTAGGGCTGAATTTTGAATGTGATCCTAACCAGGATAGAGGGCAGCAGAGATGTGTATATGAAAGTGTTGTTTGCCAACAGTGGTTACACCACTGTGTGGTTTTGTCTAGGGGGTGGTGTAAAAATATAAACAGAAAGTGGGTTTTAGGGCACTGTTCTATTTCTGAGCTGTGGAGAGAGACAAAATGAGTTAGGAATTTGGGGCAAGCTGGGTTAGTAAATAAATTATGGGGTGGATCTGGGATTAGGGCTATGGCAAGGGTTTGAGGAAAGTCAAATAAGTAAAAAAAAATAATACAAGGCATACCTCTCAACCTCTTAAACAAGAAATCTGGACAAAGCCATAAATAATGGGGGGACAAAGGCCCAAAAATAGGGACAAATTTTTAATATTGCTCTTACAAACTTAGAAAGTTGATAGAATGCATAAGTTTTACATTAGCGTGAATTTTCTGAAGAGCTTGAAGTCTGAAACTAAAATGTCTATCATTATTTTCTGACTTCAGTCTGCAATGCCATGCCAATGATTTGCCAGAAAGCCAAAATTTTATGAGGGAAAAGATCAAAAATATGAGACAAAAATCTGGACATTCTGCAAAAATCTGGACAGTTGAGAAATATGGTACAAGGCCATTACGACTGGATAGGAATGTATGATTAGCGCTTAGGACAAAAACATGACTGACAGAGGTTGTGGAATTTGATGAGGCAAACTAAAAAAAAAAAAAAGTGATTAAGACAGCCACACGGGAACTGATGGCTGCAAAGGTAGGAGTCTCAAGGAATTATACAGAAAGGGGTGAAGAGTGGGAAAAAAGTTGCTATGTACATAGCAGAAAGGAGGAAGGGAACAGTGGATCCTGCTCCAAGCAGACTAAGATGGGAGGAAGGACACAAAATACAGAAAAAAGTGGTAGTTAATAAATTACTTCATTTCATTACATATGAAGGAAGATGAAAGGAAGGTTTGTACTGGGAAAGAGGTACGGCAGAATGGAAAGAGAAGTGGACACATACAGTATGGAGAGAGAAGGTGGCAGCTCTAAAAGTACATGGACCAGATGGGCTTACGCCCAGGATCCTCAGGTACTTGGTCAGTGCACTGGTAGATTCGCTAAAAGAGATGCTACCAGCCATGTAGCAGAGCTAAGAACTAAAATGCAATAAGAATTGTATTTGTGTACTTGGAGGAAAGCAGGAAAAATCCAAGGAACTGCAAGTTTGTTAACATCACGTGAATGGAAGAAAAAGATTGGCAGCTTTGACAGAAAGAAAAAAGAATCTCCAGGATAATAACCAATGTAGGTTTATGGTCAGAGGCTGTCAGTCAGTCAAAACTAACCCAGTTTTATGACTGGGTTACAAAAGAATATGACATAGGCATACCTGTGGTCTACCTGAACTTGAACAAGTAAGCAGAAAGGTGGCATTGCAAATATTTTCAGAGTACTGCACCCTGGCCATGACCTTGATGTGTAGTATCACTAGGGAAAGAGGAACCAATGACCACAGCGCACCTGAATTAGACCTTGAAGAGCAGAAAAAGGGGGCACTGTAATGGCAGCAAGAAAGAGAATGCTAAAATGCATCTACTGTTTTACTCTACCAGGCCCTAGTTGAGTCATACATTGAGTACTTCTATCTTTGTACAGCAGTTCCTGTGAGAAACCGTCAAGTTGGAAAGCAAGGAATTTATTGAAAATTTGATAAGTGATAAATCTTGTTATTCTTTCAACAAATGTCTCCACATTTGAATCAAGACTAGTGATGCTGGGATGTGTAAAGACATCCTGGTCCATCATACATGGGTACTGAGCACATAGTCAGATGTAGTAAAATAAAAAAATATCCCACTGGTTAGCGTTATAATTATGGCAGATTCCATTATGTGTGTCTGAATTCCACATGAGGGTCAGTTCTAGGTCCAATCCTGTTTAACATGCATATATGTGGCATTTATTTCAGGGTCAGTGGAATGTGTTCAGTTGGGATGGAAAAAAAAACTTTTGCAAGATCTAAGGGGATAGTGAAATATGTGGTAGGCTAAGTTTAGTGCCAGAATGTGTAAACCTATGCTTGAATAACCTAAATAAGATTGGCAAGGCTAGGGGTGAAAGACTTGACTACCTCAAAATTGGAAAGGCACTTGTAATAGAATCATTTGAGTTAACATGTTATCTAACAAGTCAGTAAGGATGTATTGGAGTTATTGGGAGCACAGAAAGGACTTCACCTTTAAATAGGTTCATAGGAAGTTACCAACCATGCAGTTCAAAAATACCAAGGTGCATATCCCAGATTTCCCAACTGTCCTACAGCACTGTCTAGTTAAGTGATTCCACAAGGTCCTAAAGCTGGCAAATAGATGCTGCAGGAATCAAACTCTGAACTACCGAAGCCAATTCATTAACAGCTCATTAGCATAATCAGCTGTGCTGACTGTCAGACAAAGGTACAACTCCTCCTCAGGTAATCAAACCTTAGTCTCCCATGTTGCAGGCTGGGTCATCCCCATTATATAAATGAGGAAGATGACGACTGTATTCTGTCACTGAGTTACATCTGCCTAAGTGGCTTGTTCAGAAAATGGGACTTATAATTTCTTTATTTATTTAACGGCATTGGTTTACCACGTAAATTTAGATGGGCCTAGAATGACCCTTTTTCTGCAAAGGCTTGGGAAGAAAAGCTCCAGTAAAAAGATAATTTACAATTAATGATTACATTTTCTGACAGTTATACAACAATACAGTCATGAAAGATAACAGTACAAAGTGTTAAAGAAAGACATTATATTATGCTGTACAATACATGTGCCGGGGTTAGCATTGTCGCCTCACAGCAAGAGGTTCTCCTGTTTGATCCTCGGCTGGAGCGCCTTCTGTGTGGAGTCTGCATGTCCTCCCCATGGTCGAGTGATGTTAAAGACATCATTAGTGGACCAGAGTTCCACTATGGCAACCCCTAACCAGGAAAAGCCGAAAGACATTTTTAATACAATTTTAAAACAGCAATGTAATAAGACGTAATTTTGTGCTAATATCACATAACAAGATAGTTTAAGGGATTACATCCGGTTTGCTATTTAGAGTTACAGAGAACATTATTTTTTTGTATTTGTTAACCAGGACAGAGCACTGATCTCCACTGAATGTTTTCCAGGCTCAGCCAGGAGCGCTGTCTGATTAAGTGACTTCTTCATACTTGCACAGTTAAGCATTCGAGGCTGAGGGAATCAAACTGTGGACAAAGGATCACAGGAAACAACTTGTTAACAGCTGAACAAAGGGAGAGTAAAGATTTCCCCCAACTACAAGTTAAAGAAGCAAACAAGAATGTGGTTCATAACAGGAAGTTCCTTGGATAGCTATGAAAATAGCTCACTAACAGACAATAATGCAAATATCTGACCACTAAAAGATCACTGCAGGGCCTGCTGCCTTAATTACAAATTACTGGATGAAAACTCAAAGCAGTGATGATAACCAAATTGTTGATATTACATAATATAAGTGTTGTAACCCCTAGCCAAAGTACAGGAATTAATTGTTTTTCCAGATACTGTGGTTTCACGTTACAAAAATTAACACAGATTTCAGTTCTACTGCAAAAGGAAGGTGGACTGAACTGTAGCTACTCCGACTGAAGGCATATAAAAGCCTGTGACTTCTTTAAGTTTATAAGTAACTCTGAATGCAATGACAGATTTTCTTTCTCTAGCGGCATTCACTCAGCAATTACCTTCTTAAAACAGAAGATAAATTTATTCTTGACGGTTCTAAGAGATCAGATGATTCCTTAAGCATGAAATTTGACCAAGAGACCACAAATGCCAGAGTGCTTGTACATTTTGATATTTAATGTCTGCACATCTTCAGCAAGTTTTCCAGCTACAATGAAAGTAAGAAAACTTTCACCTTGTTACGGACTTTGTCTCAGAGTACCTTTAGGCATCTTGGTGGGCTGACCTAGCAGTGATAGCAATGCTAATGTAACCTGACCCCCCCCCCCCAAAAAAAAAACAAAAAACAAAAAAAAAAAAAACGGTCACACATACAAATGGATCTTGCCAAGCTGCAAGGGCGTTCTCAATTAAGTTTTGCACATCTTGGTGGGAAAAATGACAGAATTATGAGCACTCGACAAAACAGAAGATTTTAGAGAGCACATTCTGAAATAACTAACTGCTGGGATCTCCATCCTGATGACCCTTCCTCTTTTAATATAGCTCTCAATGGCTGCTCCCCCCACCATTACTGCATATCCTTTGATGACACATTGTTCCTCAGTTCTTTCTGATGTCTGTTACTTATTTACTTACTCACTTACCAGGTAATGTACAAGCTACATCTGCAAGAAAAGACAGACAGACTCTGCTAGGATATACAAACTGCATAAATGTAATACTTAAAAAGGACACCTGGTCTACATGGGGTGGAGAGGTCATCAAATAACAAGGGTGATGGTAACTGGTCCCTATAAACCATCTTTTTGAAGATCACCTGATACAGTAGCAACACAGATGCCTGTTATACCTTACTTCGAGAGACCTTTTGCAATGGAAAACTTTAGGGAATCACAGCCTGCAGAACCCCAAGAAACAATTTCAAAGGGCAGTAGAAGCAACAGAGAAGAAAAAGAGTTCTGAGGGGAGAATCCTGAAGCATGAAGGTCCCAAAGGAGGTTTGCTTTCTGGAGAAGAGATCCAAGAAGTAATGTCTGTTGAAAATATGCACAAAGCTCCAGTGGTTGTAGCATACATTTGTCAATATGTCTGCAGTTGATACTTCCTTGAAGCAAGCACTGAAAGCAACCAACACTCTCACCTCTGTAATTTATTAATGGATCATTTGATATCCATTTCCTCCCATCAATCTCTACCTTGGGTTTCACAATTTCCATTCACATTGAAAATTTAATAAATTATCTGATATAATGCATGCAAGGTGTCATGACAGTGACAGGGACTTGCCTCTTCTTTACTGGAATCTATGGACAGTAGGTTTAAAGGGGTTTTTCTCTTCTGATAAAGCACTGGCAATCTGTGATCTCAAACTGGAACCAGGTTGTCTCTGGTCTCTGATAGGGTGGTTTATGAGCACTATTTGAGTCAGCAGCATTCTGAGTCTAGATTAGATAAACGTTTTTGCCTTTCCTGGGGTTGTGAGGTTAGGTGATCAGTTTCTTGGCTCCTTTTGTTCCATTTCTGATCAAGCATGTGGCATGTGGGTGTGGCAGTTGTCTAGGATCTGGCACCTTCCATCATTTTTCACTAAGCAGAAATGTTTGGGGAAGAGACTTAAGTAACAAAGGAGTTTCTGGAGGTGCAGAGAGGTCTCACTAAACTGCAGTTCAAACTGGATATACTTGGGGTGCTGTCTGAGGTCCTGGATTTTTTCCTTGCTGACAGGCTGGACTGAAGAATATGATGCATTTATACACTACCTAACTATACTCATCTTGGTGCCAAATAAAGAGAAGAGAAGATACAGGGAATTTGTATCAGATTCAAAAGGAAAGGTACAACAAATGTTTGGACACTAGATCACTGCTGCACGTGAACACCTATGGCCTTGGTTTTATTCAGTAGGGCCCAGCAAGATGCAGTTCTTAGTAAAGTGCAGAACACTACAGCCTAGGTCGCATAGATTCTGCCAAGATCTAAATCCAGTACTTCAAAGTTTGAGGAATGTTACTTTAATCAATTTTCATAATGCCCAGATGAATGCAATCCAATATTAATTCACTAACAATACCAAAATGTTGAGTAAATCCTTTGAGGTGAGCTCAAATCTTCTATTTTCTGGGCATGAGCTCAGATGAATTATAAAGGTGCTGAAGTTAAGTAAGGCTGTTGGCCACGATGGATCACTTCACCTAAGAAGTAGCGGAGATGACAGCATTGCTGCTGAACTTATTTGCAAGAAGGGATAGACTCTCCTGCCTTCCTAGAAGTATATACATCTATGATCCTTAATCCAAGAAAGGATCTAACTAGTGTAATCAGCTCTCAAACCAAAAGCGACTACAAGATATATATGGTGTTTTGGGTGAGCAGCCTGAGCAGACTTGCCGAATTAGTGATGCACTGTGACCAAACTGGATTTATTGCTGGTGGACATACTACAGAAAATATTCAGGTGTTGTTAAATGCCGGGCAGTTGATCATAGCCAGGGGTGTGCCTTGCTAGTACTGAGTACCACTGCTGAGAAAGCACATGGCAGAATCTGAGAGATTATTCTGTCAAGAACACTGGGTCAGTTAATGTTTTCGGACATAATGAAAGATGCAGTAAAAGCAATTATTATAGCTCTGCTACCTTGGTTAAGTTGGGTTTGTGCACTCTCTAACCTCATTCCACAGGGAGGGAAGGAAATGAGCAAAACTGCCTTCTATTGTTACTGCTGTTCATTGTTCAAAGCAGAACTAGAACCCCTTGGCTGTAGTGGGGTGACTTACATGGATCCCTGCGAGGCTGCAGTCTGGTACTAGAATCCAGATTTTTAGTTTAGACAGTTTGTGTCTGGTTTTATCAAAGTCTGAGAAAGTACAGTTGTGTACCTACCATAAATGTAGATGTTAGAGTGTATTCACTGTTGCAGTCATTACACTCTGGGTTATCCTGCTGGCAGGCTACCCGCAGTCGGCCTGAATTCCAAAGTCTAGGTCCGGCGTCGGTTGCTGTCGCCTCTTCCCTGACGTCAGTGCCCCAGGGGGTATAAAAGATGCAGCCGGCGCCGTCTTCTTCAGTTTTTCTTGCCCCAGAAGTCAGGTGCCCCCAAAAGGGTAGGCTAAAAATTATGCCAATAAAACATTACCTTCATCTACAAGCAAATACACCACATAGGTTGTATAGAATAGAGAAGTACAGGTAAGTCCCAGCAAAGAAAAGGGTGATGGTGAGTGGGTAACCTGGACTGCAACAGTGAATACACTCGAACATCTACATTTATGGTAGGTACACAACTGTACTATGTTTATTGTGTTTCACTGTTGCAGTCATTACACTTGGGTTGAATCCCAAAGCTGAGGTTGGGTGGCTGGGTCTAAATAGAATTAGGAGTGGCTATGAAGCCCTGCAGAACTGCGGTAGCTAAGCCTGCTCTGGATTTAGAGTAAAGAGATCAGTGCACACTTTTACAAAGCACCACCACTTAAGTCCAAGTTGCAGCCTCTAAAATGTCTTTGGTTGGTACTCCTCTGAGGAAGGCTGCTGAAGTGGCTGCTGCTCTGGTTGAATGTGGCCTAATACCCTTAGGCACTGATTTGCCATGTTGTGAATAACAGAAACGAATGCAGTGGCCTATCCATTTTGAAATAGTCTGCTTTGAGATGGCCTTTCCTTGTGATCCTGCAGCATATGCCACTAAGAGTTGTTCAGTTTTTCTGAAAGCTTTAGTTCTGCCCAAGTAGAAGCGTAGCTGTGTGTGTATGTCCAAAGAATGCAGAAGTCTCTCCCCCTTATTCTGTGGGTTTGGATAAAAGGTAGGCAAATGAATGGCTTGGTTAAGGGCTACAGTGGACACTACCTTACGCATAAATGTTGGGTTTGTTCTCAGAGAAACCCTGTCTGGATGGAAAATTATGAAAGGTTCCACAGCCATTAGTGCCTGTAACTCTGAGACTGTTCTTGCCGAGGTTATTGCTAGGAACAGAGCTGTTTTCCATGATAAGAATTTTATGTCAGCTGTATTGGCTGGCTCAAAAGGAGGCAGTGTGAGTTTTTCCAAGACATAATTGAGGTCCCATGCAGGTATTGGCGCTCTTCTTGGAGGGCGTATGTTTTTTGCCCCACTGAGGCACTGCTTTAGCAGTGGATGTGAAAAAATAGGTGGGTCCATATTGTAATGCGCTGAAATGGCACAGGCATGGATCTTAATTGATGAAAAGGATAGGCCTTTGTCCAGCATCTCAGTTAGGTATTGTAAAATCTGAGGGATATTTGGTACAAGCATGTCAAATCCTTGTGTCTGGTTCCATAGCCAGCCTTAGGCATAGGCCAACTAGGCTTCCGCCTGGGGCGCCGGTCTAGCAGGGGCACTTTTCCAGTATTTATTTGGTATAGGTAGACCAGGATGGGGCACCATGTAGTGTGGTGGGGGGCACCGTGGAGCCCTTTTGCCTAGGGCACCAGATGACCTAGGGCCGCTCCTGTCTGGTTCCAAGCACAGAATTTCTTCATTTTTTCTGCATAAGATTTTCTGGTGCTGGGCCTCCTGGCCTCCAAAACAACATCCATAACTGCTTTAGAGAGAGGTGTGCTCTGAATGGTTACAGTATCCGCCATGCTGCCAGATTTAGGGTTCTGAGCTGGCTGTGCAGGATCGGATTGTTTTGTTGGGTCAGTAAGTGAGGAATTTGAGGTAATGTCCAGGCTGGGTCTTGAGACAAGCTCTTTAGGATTGGGTACCAGTGTTGGCGGGGCCAGTCTGGGGCAATCAGTATCATTTTTGGCTTCTCTTGTCTGACCTTTAGGAGTACCTTGGGGAGGAGAGGCAGTGGAGGAAAGGCATATACTGTAAGGGTTTTCCAACTGAATGATAGAGCATCCACTTTCCATGCTTTCTTGTGATACATCCTTGTGCAGAATCTCTGTAGTTGGCAGTTGTGAGGGGAGGCAAATAGATCTATTTCCGGGCATCCCCATTTCTTTGTTATCATGCTGAAGATTTGTGGATCCAGTTTCCACTCGTGAGGATCCATGAGGTTCCTGCTTAGTTTGTCTGACAGAGTATTTGTCTTTCCTGGCAGGAACTGTGCTTGCAGGTGTACTTGAAAAGTCAATGCTGTGTTCCACAAAGTCATGGCTTGTCTACAGAGGGGGTAGGAATGTGTGCCTCCCTGCTTGTTTATGTACCACATGACTGTAGTATTGTCTGTCTTTATCAGCAGCTGTCCTGGATGAAGTAGATCCTTGAAGGCTGTCAGGGCATTCTGAACAGCTAGCATTTCTTTTTGATTGCTATGAAGATGCATTCAGCTTGCGGGCCATGTACCCTGAATACATTTTCCTGCCATGTGGGCCCCCCGGGCATAATCTGATGCATCTGTTGTTAGTGTTTGCCTGGCTGTGGGTAAAGTGAATGACTGTCCCTTGTTGTGGTGACAGGCCTGTGCCCACCATCAAAACTCCTGTTGCAGTCAGGGAATGAGGGTAATTAATGTTTCCAGGCTGTGGCAATGTTGAGTCCAAACACTTTTTAGATACCATTGTAGTTTCCTCATATGCAGTCTTGCATATGGAATTAGCAGAATACAGGATGCCATGAAGCCCAAAGCCTGCAGAATTTTTCTTGCAGATAACTGGGTCTTTGTTGCCAACATTTTGAAGTAAGAAGTCAGTTGCCTTTGTTTGTCTGGCGTGAGATAAGCCATCTGGGCAGTTGTATTTAAGCTTGCACCCAGGAATATTATCTCTTGAGAGGGTACTAGTTTTGATTTCTTTTCGTTTACTGTGTACCCTAGGCAAATTAGTAATCTTTTTACAAACGCCAGATGCCTTAGTAGAATGTCTTGGTTCTCTGCTTGAATAAGGCAGCCGTCCAAGTAAGGATATATTTGAATTCCTCTTTGTCTGCAAAAAGCAATTACTGGTGCCAGGCATTTTGTGAAGACCCTGGGTGCAGTAGATAAGTCAAAGGGCAGTGCAGAGAATTGGTAGTGCATTGAGCCAGCTATGAATCTGAGGTATCTTCGGCAAGATTGTCTGATTGGGACATGCAGGTATGCCTCTTTTAGGTCCAAAGTTACAAGCCAAGCCTTTTTGCCCAGCATGGGCAGAAGCTGCTGCAGAGTCAACATTTTGAATTTTGGAACGTCCAGAAATGTCTTTAGAAAAGACAGGTCCAGTATTGGTCTCCAGGCTTTGCCCTTTCTGGGTACCAAGAAAAGTCTTGAGTAAAATCCTTGTCCCTGCTCTTGCTGTGGTACTCGATGAATGGCCCTCGTGTCCATGAGGGATGAAAAGTACAGTTGTGTACCTACCATAAATGTAGATGTTAGAGTGTATTCACTGTTGCAGTCATTACGCTTGGGTTATCCTGCTGGCAGGCGACCCGCAGTCGGCCTGAGTTCCAAAGTCTTGGTCCGGCGTCGGTTGTTGTCGCCTCTTCCCTGACGTCAGTGCGCTAGTGGTATAAAAGCTGCAACCGACGCCATTGCTTCAGTTTTTCTTGCCCCAGATGTCAGGTGCCCCCAGATAGGAAGGCTGGAAAGATAAAATTATGCCAAAAGACATGCATATATTACTATAAAAATTTCCTTCATCTACAAGCAAATACACCACATAGGTAGTATAGAGATGAGAAGTACAGAAAAGTCCCAGCAATGAAAAAAGGAGGGTGTTGGGTGGGTAACCTGGACTGCAACAGTGAATACAGTCGAACATCTACATTTATGGTAGGTACACAACTGTACTATGTTCATCGTGTTTCACTGTTGCAGTCATTACACTTGGGTAGAATCCCAAAGCTGAGGTTGGGTGGCTGGGTCTAAATTGGATTTGGAGAGGCTAACAAGCCCTGCAGAACTGCAGTGGCAAAGCCTGCTCTGGATTTAGAGTAGAGAGGTAAGTGGTAGTGCTTGGTGAAAGTGTGCACTGAGCTCCAGGATGCAGCTTCTAAAATGTCTTTGGTTGGTACTCCTCTGAGGAAAGCTGCTGAAGTGGCTGCTGCTCTGGTAGAATGAGGCCTAATGCCCTTGTTGTGCATAACAGAAGCGGATGCAGTGTCCTATCCATTTCGAGATTGTCTGCTTTGTAATAGGCTTTTCTTGTGATCCTGCAGCATATGCTGCAAACAGTTGCTCAGTTTTTTTCTGAAAGCTTTTATTTTGTCCAAGTAGAATCATAGCTGTCTGTGTATATCCAAAGCGTGCAGAAGTCTCTCCCCTTTATTCTGGGGATTTGGGTAAAAAGTAGGTAAATGAATGGTTTGGTTTAAGGCCACATTGGAGACCACTTTTGGCATGAATGTTGGGTTTTTCCTAAGAGAAACCCTGTCCTGATGAAAAATGAGGAAAGGTTCCACAGCCATCAATGCCTGTAACTCTGAGACTCTTCTTGCTGAAGTTATTGCTAGGAGCAGAGCAGTTTTCCATGACAAGAATTTTAGATCAGCTGTGCTGACTGGTTCAAAAGGAGGCAGTGTGAGTTTTTCTAAAACAAAATTGAGGTCCCAAGTAGGTACTGGTGCTCTCCTTGGGGGGGTCTTATATTTTTTGCCCCTCTGAGGTACTGTCGTAGTAGAGGATGTGAAAAAATAGGAGTTTCCGTATTGTAATGAACTGAAATGGCAGAGTCATGGATTTTAATAGATGAAAAAGATAAGCCTTTGTCCAGCATCTCAGTTAGGTATTGTAAAATCTGAGGTATATTAGGGACAAGTGGTTCGAGCCCTTGTGCCTGGTTCCAAGCACAGAATCTCTTCCATTTTTCTGCATAAGATTTAGTAGTGCTGGGCCTCCTGGCTTCTAAAATGACATCCATAACAGCTTTAGAGAGAGGTGCAGTCTGAGTGGCTACATTATCTGCCATGCTGCCAGGTTTAAGGTTCTGAGTTGACTGTGCAGAACCTGATTGTTTTGTTGTGTCAGAAGATGAGGAATTTGAGGTAGAAGCCAAGCTGGGCCTTGAGACAAACTCTTTAGGATTGGGTACCAGTGCTGGCATGGCCAGTCTGGTGCAATCAGGATAATTTTTGGCCTTTCTTGTCTGACTTTTAGTAGCACCTTGGTGAGAAGAGGCATTGGAGGGAAGGCATAGACTTGTCAGGCTGAATGATAGAGCATCCACTTTCCATGCTTGAGAGTGATAAGTTCTTGTGCAAAATTTCTGTATTTGGTAATTGTGAGGGGAGGCAAAAAGATCTATGTCCATTTTCTCATTATCATGCTGAACACTTGTGGATTTAGTTTCCATTCATGAAGATCCATGAGCTTTCTGCTTAGTTCGTCTGCCAGTGAATTTTTTGTTCCTGGCAGGAATTGTGCCTGCAGATGTACTTGATAGGTTAGTGCTGTGTTCCACAAAGTCATGGCTTGTCTGCATAGGGGGTAGGAGTGTATGCCCCCTTGCTGGTTTATGTACCACATAACTGTGGTCTTTATTAATAGTTGCCCTGGATGTATTAGGTCCTTGAAAGCTGTCAGGGCATTCTGTACAGCTAGCATCTCTTTTTGATTGATGTGAAGATGCATTTGTTCCTTGGGCCACGTGCCCTGAATACATTTTCCTGCCATATGTGCCCCCCAGGCATAATCCGATGCATCCGTTGTTATTGTCTGCCTGGCTGTGGGTAAGGTCAAAGGCTGTCCCTTGCTGTGGTGACAGGCCTGGGACCACCATTGAAACTCCTGTTGTAGGCAGGGAATTAAAGTTATGATCGTCTCCAGGCTGTGACAATGTTGAGTCCAAACACTTTTTAGATACCATTGTAGTTTCCTCATATGCAGTTTTGCATATGGAATTAGTAGAATGCAGGATGCCATGAAGCCCAGGGCCTGCAGAATTTTTCTTGCAGGGAGCTGGGTTTTTGTTGCCATCATTTGAAAGTAATGAGTCAGTTGCCTTTGCGTGTCTGGCGTGAGATAAGCCATCCGGGCAGTTGTATTTAAGCTTGCACCCAGGAATATTATCTCTTGAGAGGGCACTAGTTTTGATTTATTTTCATTTACTGTGTACCCTAGGCAAATTAGCAATCTTTTTAGAAACGCCAGATGCTTTAGAAGAATGTCCTTGCTCTCTGCTTGAATAAGGCAGTCGTCCAAGTAGGGATATATTTGAATTCCTTTTTGTCTGCAAAATGCAATTACTGGTGCCAGACATTTTGTGAAGACCCTGGGGGCAGTAGATAAGCCAAAGGGCAGTGCAGAGAATTGGTAATGTATTGAGCCTGCTATGAATCTGAGGTATCTTCTGCAAGACTGTCTGATTGGGACATGCAGGTATGCTTCCTTGAGGTCCAAAATAACTAGCCAAGCCTTCTTGCCCAGCATGGGCAGAAGTTGCAGTAGTGTTAACATTTTGAATTTTGGAACATCCAGGAAAGTATTTAGGATTGACAGGTCCAGTATTGGTCTCCAGGCTTTGTCCTTTCTGGGTACTAAGAAAAGTCTTGAGTAAAATCCTTCTCCCTGTTCTTGCTGTGGAACTTTTTGAATAGCTCCCATGTCCATAAGAGCAGCAATCTGTTTTTGTGCCTCTGCCCATTGGTTTTGTGGCAGGTCTGGCATACCTTTTGGTTTTGGAAGCGTGTGGAAGTGGAACCTGTAACCCTGAGAAACAATATTCAGCACCCATTGGTCCTGGGTGATCATGTGCCAATTTTTTGAGAAAAGTGCTAGCTTTCCCCCCCTAGGGGTGTTGTCAAAAGGTAAGTGCTTGGCATTTGCAGAGGGAAGTCATTGGGACTGTTTTCTATAAGGTTGTGATTTGTCTTCCCCTCCTTTGGAGGCTGAAGCACCCCACTGTTTAGGTCTGTAGGAGCCTTGGGGCTGAGATCTGCCTCTTGGGCATCTGTATCTGCCTCTTTGTGGACTGTCTGACACTGGAAAGGACCAATTTTTTGAAGGCCAGTTTCTGCTAAATCTAGGTGGTCGAACCTGTAAGAAATCTTTCACTGTCTGCATTGACTTTGCTTTATCCTCCATTTTCTTTAACACCTCTTCTGCCTTAACACCAAACAAAGTATCATGCTGTAATGGAGCATCCAATAATTTTACTTTAACATGGTCAGGTAAACTTTGTTCTTTCAACCAAGCATGCCTTCGAATAACAGAGCCTGTGACAGCGGCTCTACAAGAAGCCTCTAATGAAGCAAAACCACATTGCAGAGTATGCTTTCCCACTTGTTCAACTGCATGCAATAAATCCTGCATTTCCTTACTGTCAGGACTTTCCGTATTTGAAACCATTTTCTATTTTAACAATAACATGAGGTACTGTTGATATTTAAGCATGTGAAACTGACAGTTTAAAGCTCTTACAGCTAAAGTAGCAGAAGTGTAAACTTTTTTCCCATCTGTCCAGAGCTCTGGAATCCCTATCCGAGGGGACAGGATTTTTAGCAGTGGAAGCCTTAACCCCTTTAGGACCCTGATAAATTGTTTCTGGGTCTGCAGCGGGGTTTTTGTAAAGAAATTTAGGAGAGTCAGGGACCCTGTAGTACCTGTCTGGCTTGACTGGTGCAGGGGGGTAAAGAATCAGGAGACAAACTGGATTCAGGAAAAAACATCAACAATATCAAGCACAGGGGGGATAGCCAGGGGCCTGTGCTGAGGGAATAAAAGGAAGTCTCTGAGCCTTTTCTTGGATTCTGAATAATCCTGGCTCTCCCAATGGAAATGCTCCCTCATGGTGTGCAGGGTTTCCCCAAAAGAATAATCTTCAGGCGGAGAGGCTGAAGGTATGGACTCTTCTGCATCAGAGTCCTCATAGGGAGGGAGAGAATATCCCTGATCAGAAGAGGAATCAGAGGAAATGGAAACCTGGTCAAAGGAATAATAATCAGTGTCTTGCCTAGGCCTTTTGTCAAGAGGTGGATGGGAACCCCTGATTAAAGTAATTAGGTCTTCGGCCATTTTAAGCATCTGTTTCTTTGGCATGGATGACTGTTCTGGAGAATGCTGTACTTGTTTCCTTGTCTTTAATGGAGAATGCTGTACTTGTTTCCTTGTCTTTAATGGTGTTTTTTGACTTTGCTGCTGTAGTGGCCTTAATTGTAAGCTGTGAAGGTCTCAAAACACCCTCAGAAGCATATGCCTGCTCAGCGGTTCCGGACCCATCTGAGGGTATAGTTTCCATAGGCCCAATACCTCGAGTTTCCACAGGCCTCGGTGTCTCCACGTGGCTGTCGGTTATGGCCTGTGGCTCTGAGGTAGCGGGTGTCAGGGGCTGCAAAAGCGCATCACTGAGAACCGGCGACTGGCCTAGAAGAGGCTTCGTCATCGGTTTTGGACCTCGGATGCCTGTCCTTTTCTTTGTCTTTGCGTTTTTTATAAATTCCGGTGGTCGTTGCTCCGACGGCATTATGTAATTAAACCTTCGGCCAAAATAATGTAAAGCAAAATCAAACTGACGTTTAATAGTGCGTTTATCGAATCTAGCACAAAACTGACAACTAGTAACGTTGTGTTCAGGGCCTAGGCAAGGAATACAGTAAGAGTGAAAGTCTTTATGAGGTATTTGCTTCCCACAAGAAATACAATTATTAACTTTTACTGACATCGGTCTGGAGCAAGAAAACGTTTCCCCAACGGGGTACTTAGCTTTATTGAAGACTTTGGTTCTGAAACTCAATTTTGAAAATCTCAGGAGTCGGCCGACCGGCACTTGCAAACTGCTTTTGCTTCGGGCACCGCACGGCAAGAAAGACTGAAGAAAATGGCGTCGGTTGCAGCTTTTATACCCCTGGTGCACTGACGTCAGGGAAGAGGTGACAGCAACCGACGCCGGACCAAGACTTTGGAACTCGGACCGACTGTGGGTTGCCTGCCAGCAGAATAACCCAAGTGTAATGACTGCAACAGTGAAACACGATGAACATCTTGTTTTTGTGCCTCTGCCCATTGATTGTGTGGCAGGTCTGGCATACCTTTTGCCCTTGGCAGGGTGTGAAAGTGGAACCTGTAGCCCTGAGACACTATATTCAAGACCCATTTGCCCTGGGTGATCATGTGCCAATTTTGTGAAAAAAATGCTAGTTTTCCCCCCTAGGGGGCTGCCAAAAGATAAGTGCTTGGTGCTGGCAGAGGGAAGTCATTGGGACTGTTTTCTGTATGGCTGTGATTTGTCTTCTCCGCTTTTGGAGGTAGAAGCACCCCATTGTTTAGGCCGGTATGAGCCTTGGGGCTGGGATCCACCTCTGGGCATCTGTATCTGCTTCGTTGTGGCCTGTCTGACACTGGAAAGGACCAATTCTTTGTAGGCCAGTTCCTGCTAACTCTGGGTGGCTGTACCTGTAAGAAATCCTTAATTGTCTGCATAGATTTCGCTTTGTCCTCCATTGTCTTCAACACCTCTTCTGCTTTAACACCAAACAAAGTATCATGCTGTAATGGAGCATCCAATAATTTTGCTTTAACATGATCAGGCAGATTCTGTTCCTTTAACCAAGCATGACTCCTAATGACAGAACCCGTAACAGCAGCCCTGCAAGAGGCCTCCAGAGAATCAAAACCACATTGCAAAGTATGCTTTCCAACTTGTTCAGCTGCATGCAATAAATCCTGCATTTCCTTGTTTTCTGCACATTCAGAATTTGTCAACATTTTCTGTTTTAGCAGTGCCAATTAAGTATTGCTGATATTTAAGCATATGAAACTGACAATTTAAAGCCCTTACAGCCAAGGTAGCAGAAGTGTAAACCTTTTTCCCCCCATCTGTCCAGAGCCCTTGAATCCCTATCAGAGGGGATAGGATTTTTCGCAGTGGAAGCCTTGACCCCTTTGGGACCCTGAGATATAGTTTCTGGGTCAGCAGCAGGGTTTTTATAAAGAAATTTATGTGAATCTGGAACCCTGTAGTATCTGTCTGGTTTAACAGGTGCAGGAGGTAAAGAGTCAGGAGACAGGCCAGACTCTGAAAAGACATCCTCTGCAATGTCTAAAACAGGGGGAATAGCAAGAGGCCTGTGCTGGGGTAGTAAAAGAAAGTCTCTGAGCCTTTTCTTAGATTCTGAGTAATTTTGGCTCTCCCAGTGAAAGTGCTCCCTCATGGTATGCAGAGTTTCCCCAAAAGAATAATCCTCAGGAAGAGAGGCTGAAGGGATAGATTTCTTCAGCATCAGAATCCTCATAGGGAGGAAGAGAGTATTCCTATTCAGAAGAGGAGTCAGAGGAAATGGAAACCTGATCTGAAGATTCATATTCTGTCTCTTGCCTAAGCCTTTTATCAGGAGGGGGATGGGAACCCCTGATCAAAGTAATAAGGTCTTCGGCCATTTTGAGCATCTGTTTATTAGGCATGGAGGCCTGTCCATGGGATTGCTGCACTTGTTTCTTTGTCTTTAGTGGTGTTTTAGTCTTTGCCTTTGAAGCTGAAGTCGGTTTTACATATAATTGTGTAGGCCTGAAAACACCCTCAGAAGCCAATGCCTGCTCAGCGGCTCCAGACCCATCTGAGGGAATATTTTCCGAGTGTCCAATACCTTGAGTTTCCTGCGGCCTAGTCGGCTCCACGTGGGAGTCGGAAGCGGCCTGCGGCTCTGAGGTAGCGGGCGTCAGGGGCTGCAAAAGCGCCTCACTGAGAACCGGCGAACCAGCGACTGGCTTAGAAGAAGCCTCGTCGTCAGTTTTGGATCTCGGATGCCTGTCCTTTTCCTTGCGTTTCTTGTGAATTGCGGTAGTCGGATGGCTATCCGACAACATTATGTAATTAAATCTTCAGCCAAAGTAGTGAAAAGCAAAATCGTACTGACGCTCAATAGTGCGTTGGTTAAATCTAGCACAAAACCTGCAATTAGCAACGTTGTGATCAGGGCCTAGGCAAGGAATACAATAAGAATGGAAGACCTTATGAGGTATTTGCTTCCCACAAGAAATACAATTATTAACTTTTTCTGACATCGGTCTGGAGCAAGAAAAAAGTTTCCCCAACGGGGTACTTAGCTTTAAATGAAGACTTCGGATCTGAAATTCGAACACGAAAATCTCAGGAGTCGGTCGACCGGCACTTGCGAACTGCTTTTGCTTCGGGCACCGTGCGGCAAGAAAGACTGAAGAAAATGGCGTCAGCTGTATCTTTTATACCCCTGGTGCACTGATGTCAGGAAAGAGGCGACAGCAACAGACGCCGGACCTAGACTTTGGAATTCAGGCCGACTGCGGGTAGCCTGCCAGCAGGATAACCCCAAGTGTAATGAGTGTAACAGTGAAACACGATGAACAGTCCAGGTTAGGCAGAGTCCCTCATTGACTCTCTTCAAGAGGAATCTTGATGAGTGGATGGGAGATGGTAGGTTTACCCCGGGTATCACTTCTGTGTCACTGTTAGATAGAGGCACAGTATACTAACCTCGAAAAAGGGCATAGCAAAATAAATTTAAAATGGGTGGCGAAAGCCAAACACATTCTGGCTAGATATAAATGCCCTAGGGCAGATAGCCTAGTATGAACCTATGAACCTATGAACATCAGGTTTCACTCTCTATGATTGTGTGTGTGTTCTTCAATAGTTACTGTGCATCTCTAATGATAAATTTAAAATGGGTGGCGAAAGCCAAACACATTCTGGCTAGGCTTATAAATGCCCTAGGGCAGATAGCCTAGTATGAACCTATGAACCTATGAACATCAGGTTTCACTCTCTATGATTGTGTGTGTGTTCTTCAATAGTTACTGTGCATCTCTAATGATAGAAAACACAAGCATTACATAAAACACATCTCCCTTTTAGTCACATAGATAGAATTATGGGTCTTTCTTGATAACATAGCTGACTTAAATTACTGGGAATACAGGCTGCCCCCCTTCAACTGGTGAAATTAGGAACCAAAACAGTAACAAGACGGATTACTGAATTTTTTTTCCCTGCACAACCTGCCTGAGAGTTCCTCCTCCTAGTACCACTTGGTCATTCATTCTTCCAGTAGAGACAGAGCTAAGAACACTCATTGCCCAGCTGGAGTAACAGTTCTACAGTCCACTTGTACTCCAGCTACGGTTTGAGTCATAACAGCCCATTCATACCCCTTGAAGTAAAGAGTCAGAGGCCTGGAAGCAGGATGACTTGCCTGTTATACGCCAACAATTTCATTGCGGGTGGCTGAGATGCTGTTAATGGATGTTACCTGGGGAAGGGTCCTGCAAGTTCCCTTGGAGGAGCAAATCTCCTGGCTTCTCTGCAGCACAGCATTCCATCCCATAGGTGACATCTAAAACACCTCTTCCTTACTGTAGGGGTCAGTGGTACACTGGCCACACCACTTCTCTCCTCTCAGGATAGCTGAACTGGCAACAGCCACTCACTCACTACTGCAGAGGTCAGTGGTACATTGGCCACATCTCTCTCCTCCCAGGATAGGTGAGCTGGCAACAGCCACTCACTAACATCTTCTCCACCACACCTGTTCTAATGCTAGAACCTGCTAATCGAACCCAGACTGCCAGCTTCACAGTCAGACCTTCTCCTTCTATACCATGGGACTGCAATCACTTTAATGAATCCAGTACTTCACAGAGGACTGTTTTTTTACTCCCTCTGGATCAGAAGGTGGAACTGGTTAAGAAAAGGGCCTCTTTACTTCCATCTATGATGCAGATAAGTAGGGGTGGGAGGAATTCTCAACGTTTCTGCTATCCCCTGACACCTTAGCTATGGATGGGAGTTCCATGTCTAAATAACTGGGCCAATGGTATTTAATTCCCACTATTAAACAAATGTCTTTGGTATCCATCTTAATACAAAAACTTTATAGCTTAGTTAAACTTAGAATGGTTAAAGAAGCAGGGAGGATTAACTGGCAATGAAGCTCATTATTGGGGGTCTAGGCTGTTCATCTGCTGGGAACCTCATTGGAGGAAATTCCTCACAGACAGGGAGGCTGAGACATTCTGAAGGACACCGCTGCAGTTGAGAGACATTATTTTGTCAAAGTGCCTACTGAAAGGATGGTCTTGTTTGTGGCTGAGGAGCTTCCTTTGTACAAGAGACTTCAAGGAGGTACACAGTATGCCCAGACTTTTGAAAGCAGAGTAACACAAGTCTTGACTGCGAGTCTCAGCTGGAACACAGTGATGCTATTCTTGCATTCCAGTATTCCGTGACACAGTTTAATATGTTGTAAAGAGACTCTATAATGTAAAGGAGTGAAACAGTGCCTTCTACGATGGAAGCTGCTCCAGGTACTTCTCATAGTTTCCCTAACGATGATCTGTAGAGAAAAACAGTGGAGGGACAACATAGCAAAAATGCTTGATAAATGCTTGATACCATTTTACAGGAGTACTATACTTATGATCCATTTCAAGCTTGTTTCTGCACTACACATATCACTGAGACAGCTATTACTTTAGTCTTGAATAGAGGGATCTAAGTTATTTTGTTCTGGTGCGCCTTGATCTCTTGTCTGAATTTGATATTGGATAATCACAACATTCTTCTTCAGCACTTCTGGTCCTACTGTGGAGTTAAATGTACTGTCCTGATAGGGTTTGCTTTTTGCTTCTCAGGGTGTACTTAAGTCTAGTATTCTCATCAAATGTCTTCCATTTCATTGACAGACTTACAGATCATGACCTTGTACACAGTAAGACCTTAGTTCTTTTACATGGCCAACACTAGATTCTGACCAGCACTGAATGTGATCTTTTCGAATCTGCATTTACACCCCACCATTCTACAAATCAGTCTTTGGCCAGAATACTTCTTTTGTCATTGCTGACATCTTTTAAGTAATCGTACGACATTACTTTTATGATTAAGAATTAGCAAAGTAGTGGCAGCAAGCTCCTAAGCCTCTGACTCAGGAGCAACTGTGGTGGGAAAAGACCAATCCCCTTGAAATGAGTGTGCCTATTATTCCAAACATGTGCCATCAGCAATATGACTTACCAGTACAATTATACTTCTTCATTTTGACCGTTTATATCCCCTGACATTTGCTACTGTCTTGCACTACTTGTGCTTGAATTCCCAGTTATGAGCAAAATTTCTTAATGCATGCCTGCTAAATAATGGACCAGTGTATGAAATTACTGTCTCGGGAATTCTGTATCTAGTAAAATACTTTTCAACAGTAATCACAGTAGCAATCATCTAGTCTGCAATTTATCTCAAGAAACTTAGTGTAGTAGTTAACTGAAATCAGACAGTGGTCATTTCTGAACTAAAACAGATCTGTTCCAACCTTGTTCCATGGCAAATATGGTATTCACGTGAAAACAATTTTTTTTTTTTTTGATAAATCGGAATTTAAATTTAATACTGCTATTTCTATATGGTCTGAAATTTCTGGCCAAAAAAAAAATCTTAAGCTCTCTCTTACACTTCACAATCCCAAAGTTTGATTCATGAATTCTGAGCTGCTTGACTTCTCTCAGTTACATGTCAGCACTTTATCAGACTGTAATTATAAAGAAAACGAATACACCCACCAGAGCAAATGCCTCTCCGCTAATCTGAAAGAAGTTTGTATAATGTCCAAGTGCGAAAAGCAACAAGAGGCAACCACCGAACTTGCAATAATCCAGTCTCGTAATTTAAAAATGTAAAAAGTCTTTATTTAATGTGCACTAGGTAAGCGCTTTCACTGCCAGCTTCATCAGACCATAAAACATTTCAAATGCTCAAACAGTTGCTTAAATAGCAAACATGTGATGTTAAACTAATTATCCAATTAACTTTTAAAAATAGAGTTCTTTTAGTATATTATTTTAAAAATTCTAGTAATACACTCGCTGACTTTTCATAGTGAAATATAAATGCATTCAACCTATATACTTATTTACCATAAAAGTAATCAAGTTACTAAGCTAGAAGCCATTTCATATGTTCAGTTGAGGAATTTATCCTATTGCAAAAATGCATTTTCTGTATAACGGCTACTTAAACTTCAAAGCTTCCGTTGCCCCTGCTGTGAAATGAGCAGATGCACTTATCTATATATGCATGAATAAAAATATAGAACCTTGTTGGTTTACCTAATAAAGCCAATACACTACTACAACATTAAAAAGTGTGATAATAAGGGCAAGAAAGTTTTATGCCATATCATATGAACTAAATGCATAAAGTACAGCATCAACACTGTAAAGTATCGCTCGATATAGGGCCTTATTGATTTGCATAGAATACCAAATCACCATTACAACTATAGATAATATTATGGCATTAAACATTTTTTATATACTATGGCTCATAAGAATACAGAGGATGTATATATAAAAATATACAAAATAATATAATCTATATATATTAATTAAGCCCTATTAATTTGCATAATATAACCAAAGCGCTACTACAAATTTCGAATGTGATGATATAAACAAAAGAATTTATGCTGTGTCATGTGAACTAAATATATATAAAAACACATAGCATCATTACAATAAAACGTTGCTCCGACCCAACCAGCATATATCAAATAGTGCAATATAAGTCATGAAAATGTTGAACTTATACAAGTTACTATGAACTACATGCATATATTAATACTAAGTCTTTCGGCTTTTCCCGGTTAGGAGTCGCCACAGCGGAACTCTGGTCCGCTAATGATTGGAAACACATTTTTTTACGTGCTGAGTTTGCCAGCCCTGATGCACAACCTTCAACGAAGGTACGCCCATTCACGCATCTCTCCACACAGAAGATGCTCTAGCTGAGAATCGAATGGCACAACGTCTTGCTGTGAGGCGACAATGCTACCGTAGCACCACCACTGAAGTTACATGCATATATTAATATGATACAGTATATCAAACTAACATATAGCACAGTATCAAATAGCATCAAAAAGCTAAATAATCATATGGCAAACAATATACATGGCCATAGAGCAAATGAGTCGGGTTAGTGGGGAATGGATCTAAATATAAAGGCAAATATGAAGGACATATAAACGAAGTAGCAAATACATATACGGCAAAGGCTTTAATCTTATCTAACGGTGACTCGTCTGGTCCTTAGAATAGGTTTAATTGAGGCCCTTTCTTTAAGGCCTTTTCCTTTATCTGCTCTCATTCTAATAATCCAATTAACTTCTTTATTCTCTGTAGCATTCCTCACATTACCTTCCCTAATCATGGGTTGATATACATCAACAACGATAAATCTAAAATCATACTCACTACCATTAAGCTGTACATGTTTAGCTAGGGCATTATTTTCATATTTTACCCTAATGGCATATAAATGTTCCCTCATTCTATTTCGGAAATCCCTATCGGTTTTACCTACATAGAACGAGGAACATACTTGACATATTGCTAGATAAACCACATGCATGGAGCTAAATCAGCTGATACTCTAAAGTAAAATATTCTGCCTGTGTCTGAATGTACAAATCTATCAGTTATGTTTATATAGGGACAAAAATTGCATCTACCACAAGGATTAGTCCCTGTGTAATGCCTAGTTTTGGATTGATCTACTGAATGACATAAAAGTCTCTTAAGATTTGTTTTATTTTTAAACTGATATCTAGGTTTATCTCCTACGATACTCTAAGTCCATATCCGTAGTAAGGACACGCCAATGTTGTTCTATAATATTCATAGTATCATAATTACCTTTTGTATAAAACATCGATATTTTTAATGTCGATGCTTCAGTACTATGCCTATAAATCTCTCCTACATTATCAGAATAAAACGGTGCAGCTCTATTAAGACAGAATATAAGAAGAAAATGCATGAAATGCTTAGTGATACTCTACATTATAGTGTTATTAACAAAAAGGAAATAGATATAATTAAAAGTACAATTTCTAAAACAATAATTGATTTAGTAGATAATTATATCATTACCAATGAATTAGCTAAATTCCTTGAGGTAGAGTATCCAACTATACCAATAATACAAGGTATACCAAAGATACTTAAGGATGCTAATAATCCCCCCATGAGACCAATAGTCTCTGGTAGGGGATGGAGTACCAAGCCCTTTTCTTTATATGTGGAAAAGCAACTAGGCCTGTATTAGATAGGAATAGGTCCATACTTAAAGATACAAAACAATTCTTGATGGACCTGTATACATTTAATAGTACAAATCCTATGGAAACAGGTATGATATTTGTGACCTTAGACGTGCAGTCATTATTCACGATGATTCCCAATGATATGGATATTGAATTTATTAAGAGGTACCTCACTAAACATAGCGAGTATACTGCATCTAAGATCGACCTCATATGCTTATTTCTTGAGGTCATTCTTGAGAATAATGCTTTTATATTTGACAATACATTGTATATTCAACATGATGGCGTAGCTATGGGCACTTCTTGTGCCAATAGCTACGCTAACATGTTTTTAGCCCTATGGGAGGAGGAACAATTATTCTTGAAACCTTGGTTTAAAGCATATGTTCCTTTTTATCATTGTTTTGTAGATGACGTTTTTATTCTATGGAATGGAAATGAACAAACATTGAATGAGTGTATATTACAGATGAATAATATGACTGCATGCCTTAGATTCACATCTAGCATCTCATACACTAGGACAGAATATCTGGATGTTTATGTTGAAAGAGTGATGGATACGTTCATCAATACAGAGGTCTATAGGAAGAAGTGTTATAAAAATACACTGCTCCATAGACGTAGTATGCATCCTCAATACATCTTTGACAACATTATTAAAGGGCAAGGTATGAGGATCTCATGCCTCAATGCTATGGATGAAGGTTATAGACATGAAATCAACTTGTTAAAAGATAGATTAATTAAGCGTGGTTACAAACAAGATGAAATAGAACGTGGTCTACAGAATATGGATTCCTTGAGACATAATAGAGCTGCACCTTTTTATTCTGATAATGTAGGAGAGTATTATAGGCATAGTACTGAAGCATCGACATTAAAAATATCGATGTTTTATACAAAAGATAATTATGATACTATGAATATTACAGAACAACATTGGCGTGTCCTTACTACGGATATGGACTTAAAGAGTATCGTAGGAGATAAACCTAGATATCAGTTTAAAAATAAACCAAATCTTAAGAGACTTTTATATCATTCAGTAGATCAATCCAAAACTAAACATTACTAGGACTCATCCTTGTGGTAGATGCAATTTTTGTCCCTATATAAACATAACTGATAGATTTGTACATCCAGACACAGGCAGAATATTTTACTTTAGAGTATCAGCTGATTGTAGCACCATGCATGTGGTTTATCTAGCAATATGTCAAGTATGTTCCTCGTTCTATGTAGGTAAAACCGATAGGGCTTTCCGAAATAGAATGAAGGAACATTTATATGCCATTAGGGTAAAATATGAAAATAATGCCCTAGCTAAACATGTACAGCTTAATGGTAGTGAGCATGTTTTTAGATTTATGGTTATTGATGTATATCAACCCATGATTAGGGAAGGTAATGTGAGGAATGCTACAGAGAATAAAGAAGTTAATTGGATTATTAGAATGAGAGCAGATAAAGGAAAAGGCCTTAATGAAAGGGCCTCAATTAAATCTATTCTAAGGACCAGATGAGTCACCGTTAGGTAAGATTAAAGCCTTTGCCGTATATGTATTTGCTACTTCATTTATATGTCCTTCATATTTGCCTTTATATTTAGATCCATTCCCCACTAACCCGACTCATTTGCTCTATGGCCATGTATATTGTTTGCCATATGATTATTTAGCTTTTTGATGCTATTTGATACAGTGCTATATGTTAGTTTGATATACTGTATCATATTAATATATGCATGTATTTCATAGTAACTTGTATAAGTTCAACATTTTCCTGACTTATATTTCACTATTTGATATATGCTGGTTGGGTCGGAGCAACGTTTTATTGTAATGATGCTATGTGTTTTTATATATATTTAGTTCACATGACACAGCATAAATTCTTTTGTTTATATCATCACATTCGAAATTTGTAGTAGTGCTTTGGTTATATTATGCAAATTAATAGGGCTTAATTAATATATATAGATTATATTATTTTGTATATTTTTATATATACATCCTCTGTATTCTTATGAGCCATAGTATATAAAAAATTTTTTAACGCCATAATATTATCTATAGTTGTAATGGTGATTTGGTATTCTATGCAAATCAATAAGGCCCTATATCGAGCGATACTTTACAGTGTCGATGCTATACTTTATGCATTTAGTTCATATGATATGGCATAAAACTTTCTTGCCCTTATTATCACACTTTTTAATGTTGTAGTAGTGTATTGGCTTTATTAGGTAAACCAACAAGGTTCTATATTTTTATTCATGCATATATAGATAAGTGCATCTGCTCATTTCACAGCAGGGGCAACGGAAGCTTTGAAGTTTAAGTATCCGTTATACAGAAAATGCATTTCTGCAATAGGATAAATTTCTCAACTGAACATATGAAATGGCTTATAGCTTAGTAACTTGATTACTTTTATGGTGTATAAGTATATAGGATGGAATGCCTTTATATTTCACTATGAAAAGTCAGCGAGTGTATTACTAGAATTTTTTAAATAATATACTATTAAAACTCTATTTTTAAAAGTTAATTGGATATTTAGTTTAATGTCACATGTTTGCTATTTAAGCAACTGTTTGAGCATTTGAACAGTTTTATGGTCTGATGAAGCTGGCAGTGAAAGTGCTTACCTAGTGCACGTTAAATAAAGACTTTTTAATTTTTAAATTATGAGACTGGATTATTGCAAGTTCGGTGGTTGCCTCTTCTTGCTTTTCGCATTTGGACTTTATCAGACTGATTTAGCCTGTTTGGAGAAGACACTGACTCACAAATGTATTGCTGACAGCTGATCTAGTTAACCTTTTTTTTGAACAGATCCATCAAAAGTTCATACAACAATGACAGTTGAAGAATAACTCACAAGAATTCCTCATCTTCTTGGTTAAATATCATGTGTGACCTGGCTAAATAGACTGTAGTATAAGCACTCTGTTCCACTTCTGTAACGGATATTTCTAGTGACTACTGCACTCCCATTTTCACATGAAATCAATGACTTCATGTAAAAAATAGTAATGCGTACAGACAGTCTCTCCAAAGCCATGGCTGCTCCTCTTCCTGCTATACGCTTCTAAATGGTGTGCCCATAGTCAGGGGTTGGAAGGTGACATGCCTTTGCATTTGCAGGATTTTGCTAAACTTTACTGCAAGTACTGGAAATAGGAAGGTCATGACATATCATTTCCACCAATAGAAAACATGTACCATTCAAAGCAAAAGTGGGTATATCATTGCTTTAATTTTTGTTTTGTTCTTTTTGTATGGAGAGGCATGTGCACTTTAAAAGGAGCTCAGGTAGGAAGCAGACATTCACCATAAAGAAAAAAGACAAAGCAGAGAGCACTTGGACAAAACTAATATTTAATGAATAAAAATGTATTTATTAAATATTAGCATTGCAAAGGTGTCCAGTCTTTAACTATGTTTTTTTTTTCTGACCATCTCCTATGCAGAAGTGAAAACACCTGTACCCCCGACAATGCATTATAATGCTTGTAACTGTGATGATGTAGGTCAATGGAGGCATATAAATGGTGTACAAAAAAAGTGAATTTGACAAAGGAATTATTTTTAAAATCTACTGAACTGTTTTGTACAGATTTTTGCAGGTCCACCATGTGTTGGCAATCCTACCAGGGCAGTAGAGAATTAATTCTTTGGCCAGGTAAGACTCCCGGCTGCAAAAGATCTTTAAGGTATTCTTTTTGTTCCATAAGAGATGCACTACTTGAAAGATTACCAATGAACACTTGGCCCAGGTGGATTACACTGAAGTGTTAAATAAAACCTTAGTAGTTTCAGCAACAACTTGAACAATTCAGGCAGTGCTTTGCATAGCGATTTTCTGCATATACTCAGCACTGACTTATAATCTGTTTGGACCAATGCTGGTTTACCATACAAATATTCATGGAATTTCTCACATTTAACAGCAAGAGCCAGGCATCTCTTTTACAACCTGATCATATCTAGAAAGTGCTTCTGTAAGTATTCTCAACCCAAATGCCATATTGGTCTGGCACTTTTGCCTCTATACCGCTCCTAATCAATACTGCCTCACATCTACTGGCAAGAAAAGTGCCCTAGACATCAAAACATTTCAGAGCTGGTGCACTACTCACAAACACCTTCAGATGCTCTATGTGTTTTTCCATTTACTGTCATTTCTTTAAATGTTTACATGATGGGAGAAACCCCAACTTCAGGTTTATATACAACAAAAAATAAACCATTAATGGATTACACACATACAATCAGTAAGAGACCATCGTATGAAATATATAAAGCAAGAAGAATCAAGCAACAGGTACACACACATCGATTTGAACTGCACCACTGAAGAAACCAGGGTAAACAGACGAAAACAATGAGTAAAGCCACACGATGTAATGGCAATCTCTGACCACCAACTCCGTTACAATGTGGTATCATAACGTCCCTGTCTTGATCAAGCCCCAGTTTTAGAATGGAGCGAAGGCTTAAACATATACTTACTACTAGTACTAACTTACTATAAATCTTATAAGCAAAACAATATAACATTCTAGAATCAAAATGTAATTCAAAAGAAACTGAATACAAAATATGGAGATGAGAGAAATTAGTAACATTCAAAAGTAAAATGATAAATAGCACTGTAATATACCTTCAACTTGTAAAGATTATACTGGGTGACACAGCTTTAAAAATAAAGCACCGTAATAAAGAAAGAGAAGCAAAGATACCTCTTTAATCTCAGAAAAAATAAGGTTAAATCCATTTAGCATTGTCAACTATGTACACACTTGTCTGACTAGATAATTGTTACATTCAGAAAAAAAAAAGCTAAAAATGCACCCAAAAATGTCTAAATACGCAGATATGGGAACAGAGTTAATTTTCCCATGATGATAGCCTGTTATCTCAATTTCCACATCTCGGTCACTGGTGCTCTTCCAACTTTGTATGCAAATTATTACAATAATTAAAAATGCTTTAAAATGACAACAAAGTCAAACAGAAAATGAAAAGCATCGCATTGAATGCATTTAACAGTTACACAACCAAAAGGGTCAAACAAGTCTCTTAAAAATAGCTGAGCTGCAAAGAAGACTGAAAACAATTGTCCTCACAATACAAATATTTAATAGTATTCTTGCTGACATGACTAAGCATAAATATTAACCTGCTTCCAAATGTTAGTAGAATTACTAGCAGAACAGAAATTAGTCTTCCAAGTTACGTACTCACTATAACATTCCACCGCTATTGTCAGTTTTCATTCTTCCTCTACAACTGGGTTCTGATCCGACGCTTTGATATGACTCGGACGTTTTTACTACTCATGGCCACTAGAACTCTCGAGTTCCTCTCTCACCCATAATGCTCTGCTCTATCCCCTAACAGACCTCAGATCTTGTTTGCTGGCTTACAGTTTTAAAAGGAATATTAGCATCTAGGTAAGAGAGGCCAATATCTGCAGCTCAACAGCAGAAACACTGGTTCCTTTGTTACTTCTCGCTCTTCCAGATGATATTGGTGCAAAGGCCGGAGGTTGGATGGAGGGGAGCTGAGAAGAACAAAAATGGACAACACAGATGGAACGTTATGGTGAGCACATAACTTCTTTATCCGATGTCATTTTTTGTTCATTCCTCAGCAACTGGGACAGAGTCTCCAGCTACCTGAAATCCAGAGAGGACACTAAAGAAGGATATTCCTGAGCACTTTTGAACCAAATGCTGCTCTTCCCCTTGAGACTAGATTCAATTTGTAATGAGTAAAAAAAGTATGAGGATTAGCCCAAGTTGCAGCCACACAGATAACGTGCATGGAAGCCCCGGATAAAAATAATGATGATGTTGCCATGGAACTGGTTGAATGGGCTCTCAAAGGTTTTGGTATGGAGAGGCCCAATTTATTATAGACAAAGGATATACAATCACCCATCTGGCTAAAGTTACTTTTGTAACTGACTTGCCCAATTTAGATTCCACAAAGGAAACTAACTGTTTTTCTGAAATTCTTTGTTCTAGGTAAATAAAAACATAATTGGCTCTGAATGTCCAGCAAATGAAACATGTATTCACCTTTGTTTGTGAAATTTGAAAAGAAAACTGGAAGATTAATGGATTGATTGATGTGGGATTCTGACACCACCTTAGGAAGAAAGGAAGGATTGGTTCACAGTGCTACCCCTATCTTTAAGAAATATTAAATAAGGAGGTTTAGAAGACAAAGTTTGTAAAGATGTGCAGCAGGTAAGGGTGATAAAGGATAATGAGGGAAACGTACTCACATGCGAGGAGAGTGTGTCGAGCAGAAGGAAAGAGTACTCTGAGGGGTTGATGAATGAAGAGAATGAGAGGGAGAGAAGGTTGGATGATGTGTGGATAGTGAATCATGAAGTGCAGTGGATTAGCAAGGAGGTAGTAAGGATAGCTATGAAGAGGATGAAGAACGGAAAGGCTGTTGGTCCAGATGACATACCTGTGGAAGCATGGAGGTGTTTAGGTGAAATGGCAGTGGAGTTTTTAACTAGATTGTTTAATGAAATCTTGGAAAGTAAGAGGATACCTGAGGAATGGAGAAAAAGCATTTTGGTACCGATTTTTAAGAATAAGGGTGATGTGCAGAGCTGTATTAAGTACAAAGGGATTAAACTGATCAGTCACAGCATGACGTTATGGGAAAGAGTAGTGGAAGCTAGGTTACGAAGGGAGGTGATGATTAGTGATCAGCAGTATGGTTTTCATGCCAGGAAAGAGCACTACAGATGTGATGTTTGCTCTGAGAGTGTTGATGGAGAAGTACAGAGAAGCAGCAAACAACCATACGCTCCGCAAGGATGGCATGCAGGGTCAAGCCAACAATGTAAACCACCAACAACCAGCAAAAAACGATAGTGAACATGCAGTAATGAAGAAATAATGATTATTTATTTATAATTCCTTCAAATCCAGACCGGTTTCGGCTATTCAGCCTTTATCAATGAATACAATAAAGTTGTTTTGAATGAAATGAAGCAGCCTGCATTTATACTAGTCTCTGATTACCTGGAAGCAATATTACAGCACCACCCAGTGGCTGGAGTAACAAAGTGCATGTTCCATTCTTGATTAAAGCATATGACCAGTGACATAAAAATGCCAGAGGTGTAGATATTAAGTCATATTTTTAAAGATAAAAATAAAGCTCTGGAAGTAAGCCATTATATGACATACATATTACAAGGTAATAGACCAATACCATAGTCACTATTTGTGAATGCATATCATAGTGTAAAAAGGCAGAAAATATATACCACTAGTATATATATATTTTGAAGGGTGATAACCACAAGTTCAAAAAAAAATGAATAATAATGAACCAAGTACTGATCATATAATATATTACAAAATAAGGCAAAAAGAGTATAGTGGCCTCATTCTCAGCTATATTATAGATTATAATAAATTGAAATAATATGCTTGTAGATAATACAAGTTCAACATTGTAATTGTATAATACTCAATGTTTAACACCAACATACCAGATACGAATACCAAACCATACATATACATATTCGTATCCTGAACAATTTTTTATCATGCTTTATAGAGTATAATATGAGCATTGGTAGGCCTAACCACCATTGAATGGTTCATACTAATTCTTAATCTATATGAATGTTTGTTGTTGTAACCATGATTATGAAATCCTCCAGTGTTCAGTGAAACTCACAGATGGTCATTCAGACCTGGGGGGAATAAACATCCAAGGTTGGTTATCCAGTATTGTTCCTTGTGTTTTAAAATGGTGTGCCAACCCTGTTGGTTGTTCCTATCTCCCTGAATTTTGTCAATGATCATGAACATAAACTGGGCATTGGGATGTTGTATCGTGTGTCTGTATAAAGCATTTGTTTCTTTTTTGTTCCTCATGTCACTACGATGTTCTGTCATCCTTATTCTAAGAGACCTAGAGGTTTGACCAACATAAAAAGCAGTGACCACATGTAAAAGTACAAAAAATCAGAGCATGCTCATCAGGATTCTGTCTTGAGATTTGTCACCACATATGGCAGGAACCAACCTATTGTCAGGGATATACTTAATTGCAACTGGAAAATTCTTTTGGCTAATGACACTTTAAGGTCAATACTAGGCCCTCAATGTCAAATGTCATACAGAAGAGGCAAGAATTTGGGGGGGCTATTTTCACATTACAAAAACAGAGAAGGGGGAGGTGCGATATATCATCAGACCACTATTAGTGGTGATAAACTAATTGGTACTTTTCCATGTGGTCACTTCTGTTCCTGTTTACAAGTTAGTACACTAAAAGAATTCACCAGTGCCAACACCAATCGGGTATTTAAAACCAGGGTGTTTGGTAATTGCAGCAGTACATGGATTATTTACTTAGCTACCTGCCAATGTAAAGCTTTTTATGTTGGTTAGATTAAGAATTAGTATGAACCATTCAATGGTGGTTAGGCCTACCAACGCTCATATTATACTCTATAAAGCATGATAAAAAATTGTTCAGGATACGAATATGTATATGTATGGTTTGGTATTCGTATCTGGTATGTTGGTGTTAAACATTGAGTATTATACAATTACAATGTTGAACTTGTATTATCTACAAGCATATTATTTCAATTTATTATAATCTATAATAGAGCTGAGGATGAGGCCACTATACTCTTTTTGCCTTATTTTGTAATATATTATATGATCAGTACTTGGTTCATTATTATTCAGTTCTTTTGAACTTGTGGTTATCACCCTTCAAAATATATATATACTAGTGGTATATATTTTCTGCTTTTTTACACTATGATATGCATTCACAAATAGTGACTATGGTATTGGTCTATTACCTTGTAATATGTATGTCATATAATGGCTTACTTCCAGAGCTTTGATTTTTATCTTTAAAAATATGACTTAATATCTACACCTCTGGCATTTTTATGTCACTGGTCATATGCTTTAATCAAGAATGGAACATGCACTTTGTTACTCCAGCCATTGGGTGGTGCTGTAATATTGCTTCCAGGTAATCAGAGACTAGTATAAATGCAGACTGCTTCATTTCATCCAAAAAACTTTATTGTATTCATTGATAAAGGCTGAATAGCCGAAACCGGTCTGGATTTGAAGGAATTATAAATAAATAATCATTATTTCTTCATTACTGCGTGTTCACTACCGTTTTTTGCTGGTCGTTGGTGGTTTACGAAGTACAGAGAAGGTCAGAAGGAGTTGCATTGTGTCTTTGTGGATTTAGAGAAAGCATATGACAGGGTGCCTAGAGAGGAGTTGCGGTATTGTATGAGGAAGGCGGGAGTGTCAGAGAAGTATGTAAGAGTGGTACAGGATATGTATGAGGGTAGTGTGACAGTGGTGAGGTCTGCGGTGGGAGTGACGGATGCGTTTAAGGTGGAGATGGGATTACATCAAGGATCAGCTCTGAGCCCTTTCTTATTTGCAATGGTGATGGACAGGTTGACAGATGAAATCAGACAGGAGTCCCCGTGGACTATGATGTTTGCAGATGACATTGTGATCTGTAGTGAGAGTAGGGAACAGGTGGAGGAGACCCTGGAGAGGTGGAGATATGCTCTAGAGAGAAGAGGAATGAAGGCCAGCAGGACTAAGACAGAATATATGTGTGTGAATGAGAGGGAGGATAGAGGAATGGTGAAGATGCAGGAAGTAGAGGTGGTGAAGGTGGATGAGTTTAAGTACTTGGGATCAACAGTTCAGAGTAATGGTGAGTGTGGAAGAGAGGTGAAGAAGAGAGTACAGGCAGGATGGAGTGGGTGGAGAAGAGTTTCAGGAGTGATTTGTGACAGACAAGTACCAGTAAGAGTGAAAGGGAAGGTCTACAAGAGGGTAATGAGACCAGCTATGTTACATGGGTTGGAGACAGTGGCATTGACAAAAAGGCAGGAGTCAAAGCTTGACGTGGCAGAGTTGAAGATGTTAGGATTTGCACTGGGTGTGACGAGGATGGATAGGATTAGGAATAAGTATATTAAAGGCTCAGCCCAGGTTGGAAGGTTTGGAGACAAAGCCAGAGAGACAAGATTACGTTGGTTTGGACATGTGCTGAGGAGGGATGCAGAGTATATTGGGAAAAAGATGCTAAAAATGAAGCTGCCAGGTAACAGGAAAAGAGGGAGGCCTAAGATAAGGTTTATGGATGTGGTGAGAGAGGACATGCAGGTGGTTGGTGTGACAGAGCAAGATGCAGAGGACAGGAAGAAATGGAAACAGTTGATCTGCTGTGGCGACCCCTAACGGGAGCAGCCGAAAGAAGAAGAAGAAGACAAAGTTTGAAGTTGTGAAAGTCTTCAAGCAGAGGTAATGGCTACCAAAAATATAGTTTGCCATCTTAAAAACTTTAACTCACACCCTGCTGCTGGTTTGAAGGAAGAATGAACCACGGCTTATAGTACTAAATTTAAGTCCCATGGTGGAGTTGGATTTTTATAAGGCAGTCTCAAAAGGAGGATGCCCTTTAAAAAGGCCTTATAAAGTTTTGATTAAGCCAAGATGGAATGATTTTCAACTCCTATATGAAAATTAGAAATGGCAGCTAGCTGAACTTTAACAGTAGAGGAACTAGCCCCTTCTGTTGCTAGAAACTCAAGAACTTCATGTACTGGTGCCGAAAAAAAGTCAATATAATTTTTGTTGTGTCTAAAAAAAACAAATCTTTTGCATTTACTTCTGTAAATTGTCCGAGTAGAAGCCTTTAGAAAGACAAAAGTATGTGACAGACAGAGAGGAAGACAGCCTGGGTTGCCCAGCTGTCAATGGAAGTGGAGAAACCAAGCAGTAAGTTTTAGGTTTGAAATGTCCAGATGAATCATGACCATTGGGTGAGACAGGAGGTCTGGAATTAGATCCAGAATCTATGGAGGGTGAACTAGATGAGGCCAAAGAAAGGGGAACCAAATCTGCACAGGCCAATAATGGGCAATGAGGATGACTTTGCTCTTCAATCGGGAATATTTCTGCAGAAATTTGGGGATTAAGAGGGTTGTGGCACAATTGTGAAACAGAGCATCTCATGGTGATTCTCCCAATGGAGGGATTGGGGCAAAGCACCTGCTGTTGAAGGGAGATGCAAAAAGGTCATAGAATGGATAGCCCCACAGACGAAATGTCTTTTCCACAACTTTCATGTTGACAGACCACTCGTGAGCTAACAAAATTGACCTGCTCAACTTGCCAACTAACACAATGGATTTCCCCGGAATGTGAATTTTTATCAGAAATCAGTTGGATGAGATCACCCACTGCCACGCTCTGAGCTTCTCGACACAAGGTGTAAGGTTTGGTTCCAACTTGTTTGTTGACGTACCAAACTACAGACATATCGTCTGTCTAAATCTTAACTGCCCCTAAAGGGAGAGAACATTGGAAAGCCTGCAACACTAACAATTTCCAAAACAATGATGAGTGTTGGCCTCTTGGGGGACCATGTACCTTGGGCTATCTTTCCTAAGAAGTGTCCCCCCTACCCAATTTGGGAAGGGTCTGTGGTCACAATGGCCTTGGAGTGAGGAAATATGAAGGGATGGCCTTGTAGAACCTGATCTGAGCAAATCCACCACTAGAGGTAATTTCTGCATGCCTAGGTAATTTTGATCTGGGTGGACATAGGCTGGTGTAGAATGGACCACCGAGTCACTAATGTCCAGTGACGTATTTGTGTCGTATCTTGCTAGGGAAACTAGAACTATTGCCACAGACATTGATCCTAAAGCTTGCAGAATCAATCGGGCCAAAAGGAATGTATTTTTTTCTAGCAGCTTTTCTATTTCTAGAGCTGCTGTTTTCTTTTGACTGGGTGGAACATCGGGAATTTTGTTCAATACTGGTGTAGGTGGTAGGGATGAGAGAATTATATAACTTGTGGAAATAGCCCTCTGCAACCACATGTCGTTTGTAACATCTAGCCAGGCTTTTTACTGCAGGGAAAAGTGACCCCCGATTGCCTCCAGAGGTGGAAAATTGGGCCTCCTTTCAGAAGCACTGATTGGGTCCATCAAAAAAGAATCTCTATAGACCCCTGGTTCTGTGGGCCTCCTCTGCCATGTGGATGGCATCTCCTGCTTGAGTTCCCCCTCTGCCCTGGAGAAACTACCTCCATGTGGACCTTGGAAAGGACCCTGGGACTTTCTGAACCACATTTTTTGACCCCCTCGTTGATTACTAGAAAAGGTTCTTTGAAGGGTCAACAAAACGGGTCTATGTTCAGTTACCAAAATTTTAAAAATGCAAATGGCTAAATAACGAATGAAAAGCAGTGAGAACATTACTGAGCAAAGTCGTCTACGAAAATAAATTCGTCAAATGGCCACAGTCAGCCAACATTATGAACTCAGCCAACCCAAGGTGAGTGCTTTTTCCACCATACCCCCCCCCCCAAACTATATATACCAACTCCAAGATTGCATTACTGTAGAGAATAGGGCAAATTTAAAAGGTTTCCCTTCACTTACCATATACAGAGCTTTACTTCCTGGTTGTTGGCCAACCTTGGCCATTTGATGAACTTATTTTCGTAAAAGTTGTTGTTCGGTAATGTTCGTATTCACCGTTTTTTTTTGTTCGCTATTTAGCAGTTTGCATTTTTTTAATTTCAGTAGCTGAACATAAATTCCAAAAAACATATGCCCAATGCAGAGAGGGTCTTACTATCTTATTCACACCCAGAAAGTGTGTCCTTTAGCTTCGGGCCAAAATAAGAGATTCCATCAAAGTATGCATTGATGAAAAAGGACTTAAAGGGCTCTGCAAAATTACACAGGCGGATTCAGGAGTGTCTTCTAACAGAAATGCCTGAACCCACCACATCTGAGGCACCTTCAGCTGCATATGAAATGAGCCTCGTGGACAAATTAGTGATCTACTGTAGGGTAACCAACTGTTAGGAAACAGAGGTCTGAGCCTCAAAAGTACTGGCCCCAGTGAGGGATTTGGAGAGTTCTTTAATCAAATCACTCTGCAACTTAGTGAAGTGTGCCAAACAATTCAGTGATCTGGTGCAAAGGTTGTTGAAATATATACATGCCTCCCAAGTCTGTCCAACACCCTCGACTTCCTGTTAGGGGGATGGACAGAAATACCCTATTCTGCAAGTACTTTCTTCGTGGCCACTGCCACGACCATGGCATCTACCAGCACTCCCTTGCTCCAAAACTCTTTTCCTTTTGGTGTTGCCAAAATCATGTCTGGTCTCTTGGGGATCAGCTCAACAGTGCATGGTTCCTTCCACTTCTACCTAGAGATCAAATTAATGAGCTTGTGAATGGATAGAGTCACCCAGGAGGTAAATGGACCAGACCCAAAGGCTTAAAGGAACTACTGATTCCTCTTGGGAAGGGTTACTGATAGACCAACCCACCCCTTTGCTTGAGGATTTCCAGGCTGTCTCCAAAGGAAACATCATCGGGTGGTGATTTGGTGACCCTTCCCCCTCATCAAAGTCAGTTTCTTCAGTGACCAACTCTTGAGGAGAGCTCAAGTCTCTCCTCTTGCACTTTCTCTTCCTATAGACTTCTTCAGTGGGATATTCCTGAGATGCATCAGAAGAAATGAGAATACCCTGCTGGGTAGTCTGGAGACTTTAGATTGACTGTCTCTGTGGAGTAGAGTGATGCGGCTCAAGGCACAGAGACATACAGGATCCAGAGGGAAGATGCGAGTAGGGAGGAACCGTACATCCTGTAGAAGCAGAAAACACCCTCTCCACTACCTCAAAGGCAGAGCACCCCATGGAGGAGGAAGCCGATGGAACTGAGAAGCCATGCTTCCATACAATCAGCTCTCAGGCCCTAGGGTAGTTTGCCCGAGGCAGAGGTCAGAGCAGAGCTGTACACTGCCAAGGCTTCAAGGGGGAAAGAGGTCTCCAACTTTGGAGTTGACTCTGACACCTTGGATCTGACAGGGATGCTTCAGGTCTAACAGTCATCTGGCTCCAACAAGTTCGAGCTGGTGCACTCAAAGACTGTATCAGAGCCGAAGGTACAATGATCTTTGGATCTGACACAGGTGGTCTCAGAAAACACGGCTCCAAGAGCTCAAAAAACATAGGTTGGATCAGAGAAGGAGCCGAGGTTGGTGGTGTAGTACTGGTAAGGGCTTCCTGACCTGAAGGGGTATGTGACGAAAGAACTGAGATCTGAATCTGTGCTGACAGAAACGTCCTCATCATTCTATCCAAGTCTGCTTCTGTCAGGCTTCTGGAAGAAAGATAGGATGATGCTACAGAGGGGGACCAGAAATGCCAACATCTCCCCCAAAAAAGGTGAAGGAACTCGAGTGGGTACTGGATCCAAAGAGGATGCTTACTTGACTCTAGGTAAGGGCTTTGGATCAGACACCACTGGATCAGAAGAAACAGATTGTACACCTGCTGCTGGCTGATTAGAAGATTTGAGCTTCGGATCGGACTTCTTCAATTTCTTCCAAGCTGGCTCCAATATCGGATCTGTGGAAGGGTAGAAGACCCTGACAGATTAGATTGACTCTTTCTGTGCTCCATTTTGTCCAATCTTGTGGGTTGATCCCCAGATAGTGCCTCTGAAAAGATTGAAGGACTAAGATCTTTCAGTATCAGTTTGTTTTTTTGCTCAACAACCACCCTAAGACTGAAAGACTTGTATAATTCGCAATCCACTTTGAGGTGATCAGGGCCAAAACAATAAACACACCAATCGTGCACATCAGATATGGGGGATTTGTGCCCAAATTTTTACAGTTTTTAAAGCCAGTTGGCTTTTCCGTTACTTTAGCACTCTAACAGAAAGACAGAGAGAGAAAAACTACTTTTTTATTACATATTTTTTTTTTTATCAGGAATAAGAAGGGGTTGAAAGTAATATCAATAATGATATTAACAAGGGAAGGGGAGAGAAGAAAATCCCAACAATGGTAAATGTGAAACGCACTAAATAGTGTCAGTAGGGAGGATATAAGATACAATAATAATTTTGAAGGAAAAATGTTAATTAGGTAATTAAAGGTTTCACTTATCTGAAAATTTTCTATTAAAGCTTGAGAGCTCACAGTGACTACATCCATATGCAAAAATGGCAAGAGCTCAAAGGTATGTTAGGAGATAGAGCATTATGGGTAAGGGAAGAACTCAAAAGTTCCAGTGGCCATGAGCTGTAAAGATGTCCGAGTCAGAGCTAAACCCAATTGTTGAGGAATGAATGAAAATTGACATCACATCAAAATTTCTATGCTTACAAAATGACTCCGGCATTATTGTTCCATTTGGTTCACAGTTGTGTTATCTGACCTCAGCTCTGTTTTTTAAGAACTGAAGATGCTGAGCTCTCCTCCCCTACCCATAATTCCTATGGTATCCAGATTATCTCAGAAAGAGTTTGCCTGCTTGTAGTTATCATACAACCCAGTGAAAAAATAACACAGGTCTAACTGACCAAATCCTAACCTGAACAACAACAATGGACATAAGAAACAGCAATAGGCTGTGCAAATACAAGTCCTTTCGTCGGGTCCAATCAGTCAGAAGCCAGAAAAAAAATAAAATACAATTTAGGATGGGGGACAGAGGGAAGGAATGTTGAACTGGACAAAACAAGACTGCACAGATCAAGCATTATGGCAAGTCCATAACTTTGATATCCGATGTCACCTTTTTTGTCCGTTTCACCAGTTGGGGCAGATTCCCAAGCTACCTGAAATGGTCTCATAGAAGGATATTTCTGAGTATCGTGGTGCCAAAGGATATACGAGATCTAGACTGTTTGTCAAACTGTCATGTGACACAAAGGTAAAAACTGCAGACCAAGTAACCGCAGCACAAATCTCATCAATGGAAACTCTAGCAAGAAATGCCACAGAGGCAGCCACAGCTCTAGCTAAATGAGCCTTTGATTTGACAGGTAAAGTTAACACCATTTCATGATAAACAAAGGAAATACAGCCAGAAAGCTACCTGGACCATGTTACTTTAGGGAATTCTTGTCACAATTTAGCTTTTCAGGAGAGGAAAAAAGTACATTTGTGTATACTTACCATAAATGTACATGTTCAAGTGTATTCACTGTTGCAGTCATTACATCTGGGTAATCTGCTGGCAGGTTGCCCTCAGTCGGCCTGATTAACAAAGTCTTGGGTCCTGCGTCAGTTGCTGTTCCTTCTTCCATGACGTTAGGTCGTCAGGGGTATAAAACATGCAGCCGACGCCATTACATCAGTTTTTCTTGCCCCAGATGTCAGGTGCCCCCCCCAAAAGGGGAGCAAATAAAATTAAAAACACAAAAAATATACCCCCAATCCCAAAAGCAAATACACCAAAAGGCTTTTAAGCATAGTGAAAGAAAGTAGAGGTATAGCCAGAGAAAAATAGGGGGCTTGAGGGAGGGTAACCAGGACTGCAACAGTGGATACACTCGAACATCTACATTTATGGTAAGTGTACACAACTGTACTATGTTCTTCATGTTTCACTGTTGCAGTCATTACATTTGGGTATATTCCCAAAGCTATGGTTGGGTAGAGGGAATTATACAGCATTAGGACCAGCTATAAGGCCCTGCAGGACAGCAGTGGCAAAGCCAGCTCTGGATTTAGAGAAAAGAGGTAAATGGTAATGTTTAGTTAACGTATGAACTGAGCTCCAGGTAGCAGCTTCTAGAATGTCCCTGGTAGGAATACCTCTGAGAAAGGCTGTTGAAGTAGATGCAGCCCTGGTGGAATGGGATATGGTCCCCTGGGGGATAGTTTTTTCATGGTGCATATAGCAGAAATGAATACAATGGCTTATCCATTTTGAAATGGTTTGCTTTGAAATAGCCTTTCCCTTTGCACCAGCAGTTGTTCATATTTTCTTTGAGATTTTGTCCTGTTTAAGTAAAATCTAAGTTGTCTGTGTACATCCAATGAATGCAGAATCCACTCACCCTTGTTGTGTGGATTGGTAAGAGCTACACTGGACACCACCTTAGACATGAAGGATGGATTTGTCCTGAAATATACCCTGTCTGCATGAAAAATGATGAAAGGCTCCACTGCCATAAGAACCTGCAATTCGGAAATCCTTCTAGCTGAAGTGTCTGCTAAAAGGAAAGCTGTTTTCCAGGAGAGAAATTTTAAGTCTGCAGTAGCAGCTGGCTCAAAAGGAGGGAGAATGAGCTTCTCCAATACAAAATTGAGGTCTCAGGCAGGGGTTGGAGCTCTCCTGGGTGGTCTTAAGTTTTTGGCCCCTCTGAGATACTGCTTTAGCAGAGGATGAGAGAAGAGGTGAGGCTCTGTGTTGTAATGAGCTGAAATGGCTGAGGCATAGATTTTTAAGGAAGAAAAGGACAGGCCCTTGTGAAACATCTCAGTTAAGCACTGCAAAAATCTGAGGAATGCTGGGCACTGCTGTGCTTATCCCTTGAGATTGATTCCAGGCACAGAATCTTTTCCATTTGTCAGCATAAGATTTTCTAGTACTAGGCCTTCTTGCCTCCAAAATGACATCCATCATAGGTTTGCGGAGGGATGCTAAGGGTGAATTTAGGTGATTAGCCATGCTGCAAGATTCAAAGTTTGGAGCTGAGTGTGCAGAATTTGGTTGTTCTGCTGAGACAGTAAGTAAGGTGTCTGAGGCAATGTGCCATGATGGAAGGTGTGACACATTGCGCAGGAGTGGGTACCAGTGTTGGCGAGGCCAGTCTGGAGCAATCAAAATCATTTTTGGTTTGTCCTGTTTGACTTTTAGAACTTTGGAGAGCAGAGGCAGAGGGGGAAAGGCATAGACTGATAGGTTTTTTCCAGCTGAAGGATAGAGCATCCACTTTCCAGGCTTTTTTGTGATGAGTTCTTGTGCAAAATTTGTCCAGCTAATAGTTCTGGGGTGAGGCAAAAAGATCTATGTCTGGAATCCCCCATTTGCATGTCAACATGTTGAAAATCCGTGGCTCCAGTTTCCATTCATGTGGGTCCATGAGATTCTGCTTAGTTTGTCTGCCAGAGTATTCCGCTTTTCTGGCAGGAATTGAGCTTGTATTTGATAGGCGAAGGCCATGTTCCACAATGCCATGGCTAATCTGCAAAGGGGGTAGAAGTGTGTACCCCCTTGCTTGTTTATGTACCACATAACTGTGGTGTTGTCTGTCTTTATCATTAATTGTCCTGGATGAAGGTAGCCCTTGAAGGCTGTCGGCGCATTCTGTACAGCTAGCATTTCTTTTTGATGGATATGAAGGTGCAATTGATTTGGGCTCCATTTGCCCTGAATGCACTTCCCTGCCAGATGTGCCCCCCCAAGCATAGTTTGATGCGTCTGTAGTTAGAGTTTGGGTGGCAGGGGGTGGTGTGAATGGCAGTCCCTTATTTTGGTGGCAGGCCTCTGCCCACCATAAGAACTCTAGTTGCAGGCAAGGTATGATAGGAATCATTGTTTCCAGGCTGTGACAATGCTGACTCCATAGACGCTAAGTTTCCTCATATGCAGTCTTGCATATGGAATTAGAAGAATGCAGGAGGCCATGAATCCCAAGGCTTGCAGAAAGGGTTTTTGTGGCCACCTGTTTGAAGTAAGCCACCAAATGAATTTGCTTCTCTGGCGTAAGGAAAGCCATCTGGGCAGTTGTATTCAAGCTTGCACCCAGGAATGTAATTTTTGAGAGGGTACCAATTGTGATTTTTTTTTTCGTTTATGGTGTACCCTAGACAAGTTAGAACCATTTTTATAAATGCCAGATGGTTTAGAAGAGTATTCTTGTTTTCTGCCTGAATTAGACAATCGTCCAGGTATGGATATATTGGAATATTTCTTTGCCTGCAAAATGCAATTACTGGAGCCAGGCACTTTGTAAAGACCCTGGGTGCAGTAGATAAGCCAAAGGGCAGTGCAGAGAACTGGTGATGCAAGTAGCCTGCTTTGAAGCGGAGGTATCTTCTGCAAGATTCCCTGATTGGAAAATGCAGGTAAGCCTCTTTTAAATCTAGAGTTGCCAACCAGGCATCTTTGCCTAACATAGGAAGTAACTGGTGAAGAGTCAGCATCTTGAATTTTGGAATGTCCAGAAAGGTGTTTAGAGTAGATAAGTCCAGAATTGGATGCCATGATTTGTCTTTTCTGGGTACCAGGAAAAGTATTGAATAGAAACCTTGTCCCTTTTCCTCTTCTGGTACTGGTTGAATAGCCCCCATGTTCATGAGGGAAAGTACTAGTTTCTGGGCCTCTGCCCAGTGATTTGGGGGCAGGTCTGGCCATCTGTTTTGAATTGGCAATGTCTGGAAATGAAATCTGTATCCCTGGGATACTATATTTAAAACCTTTTTGTCCTGGGTTATAAGATGCCAGTTTCTTGCATGAAGAGCCAGTTTCCCCCCAAAGGGGTGGCTACAAGGCAAGTGCTTGGTAAGTGTAAAGGGAAGTCATTGAGACTGCTTACCATAGGGAGGTGTGTTGTTGTTTCCAGATTTGGAAGAGGAGGCACCCCACTGTTTTGTTCTGAAAGTCCCTTGTGACTGAAACCTGGAGCCCTTGGAATGTCTGGGTTTGACTTGAGTGGCTCTCGAAGGAACTGGAAAGGACCAGTTCTTAGTAGGCCAGTGTCTACTAAATCTTGGAGGTTGCACTTGTAAGTAAGCTTTCACAGTATGCATAGATTTAGCTTTATCTTCCATCTTTTTTAAATATTCTTTAGCCTTATTACCAAAGAGACTGTCCTGTTGTAAAGAAGCATCCAACAATTTTGCTTTAACATGATCAGGCAGATTTTGCTCTTTGAGTCAAGCATGCCTTCTTAGTACAGACCCAGTTACAGCAGCCCTGCAAGAGGCCTCCAAAGAATCAAAACCACATTGCAAAGTATGTTTCCCAACTTGTTCTGCTGAATGCAATAAATCCTGTAAATCTTTATTTTCCATACAGTCAGAAATTAACATCATTTTCTTTTTATGCAGTCCCATGATATGCTGTTGATAGTTTAGCATATGAAATTGACAGTTTAAAGCCCTGATTGTCAAGGCTGCAGAAGTGTAAACCTTCTTACCCCATCTATCCAGCGCCCTGGAATCTCTATCAGAAGGGGAAGGATTTTTAGAGTAGAAGCCTTAAATGCACTTGGGACCCTGAGAAATGGTTTCAGGATATGCAACAGGATTTTTGAAAATGAATTTGTGGGAGTCAGGAACCCTGTAGTATCTGTCTGGCTTACAAGGAGCCGGAGGCAGAGAATCAGGAGCCATGCTAGATTCTGAAAAAAACATCAACAATGTCTAGAACAGGGGGTATAGCCAAAGGCCTATGCTGAGGAAGAAGAAGAAAATCCATATGTCTCTTTTTTGATTCAGAGAAATCCTGACTTTCCCAGTGGAAATGTTCCCTTAAGGTATGTAAAGTTTCCCCAAAAGAAAAATCCTCAGGGGGAGAAGCAGAAGGAATGGAATCTTCTGCATCAGAGTCCTCATAAGTAGGTATAGACAATTCCTGTTCATTAAAAGAGTCAGAAGAAATAGAATCCTGCTCAGAAGATTCATAATCATGTCTTGTCTAGGCCTCTTGGGGGGGGGGGGGGGTTGGCTACCCCTGATCAGAGTAATTAAATCTTCAGCCATTTTGATAATTTGTTATTTAGGCATAGGGGCCTGCACATGTGGCCCAGGCATCAGTTTTTAGACATAGGTCGAGATTTTGGCCTTAGTTTTGAAGATGGCATCGGTCTAATATACAAATCTGTAGGCTGAAAACACCCTCAGAAGCTGGTGCTTGCACAGCGGCTCCAGACCCATCCAAGGTAGAGACATCCGCGGGTTCCATAACTGAAGCATCTCGCAGCATACCGGACTCCGAATGGGTCTCAGTAGAGGCCTGCAAATCAGTAGTAGCGGGTATCAAGGGCTGCAAAAGCACCTCACTGAGTACCAGTGAACTGGCGACTGGCTTAGGAGAAGCATCATCGGCAGTTTTGGACCTCAACTGACTGTCTCTGTCTTTTTCTTTGCGTTTTTTTTTTTTTTTTTTAGGTATTCCGGTAGTCGAACCTCTCACTGACAACATTTCTGGATAATTAAAGCGGGAGACAAAATATTTAGAAGCAAAAATGTACCGACGTTTAATAGTGCGTTGATTAAATAAAGCATAAAACCAACAGCAAGGTATGTTGCGGTCAGGGCCTAGGCAAGGAATACAGTACAAATGAAAATCCTTATGAGGTATTTGCTTCCCACAAGTAATGCAATTATTAACTTTTACTGACATCGGTAAGGAGCAAGAAAAAGTTTCCCCAACGGGTTACTTAGCTTTTTAGCTGAAGACTTCGGATCTGAAACTCGAAAACGAAAATTTCACGAGTTGGCCGACCGGCACTTGCGAACTGCTTCTGCTTCAGGCACCGCGCGGCAAGAAAGACTGATGTAATGGTGTCGGCTGCATGTTTTATACCCCTGACGACATGACGTCATGGAAGAAGGAACAGCAACCGACGCAGGACCCAAGACTTTGTTAATCAGGCTGACTGAGGGCAACCTGCCAGAAGATTACCCAAATGTAATGACTGCAACAGTGAAACACGAAGAACATCTGGTCTGTCTTCTGATATCTTTTGTGTTATGTAAATAAAACCTACATTGACAATGTTCATCAGTCAAATACAGAGCATATTCTTTGTTTGAAAAATTTGGAAAAAACACTGGAAGAGTGATTGCCTGATTAAGATTTGCTTCAGAGGCCACTTTATGTCCTGGGAAACACAAGGTACGGACATCTGCAAGACAATGCTTGCAATTCAGAAATCCTCCTGGAAAAAGTAATTGCTACTAAAAGGACTGTCTTCCAAGTCAGGAATTTTAGGTCCACTGAAGATGTTGGCTTGAAGAACTCAATTTAATACTTGTAACATGATAGCAATAGGAAATGGATCCACGATCAGAGGCCTCAGGAGAAAAGTGCCCTTCAAAAAGGCCTTGGAAATCTTCAAGCAAGCAATGGAAATTTGATTCTGAGTCGCATGGAAATTTGAAATGGCTGCTAACTGGACTCTGATGGTCAAACAACTAGAAACTTTCTAAAACAATTCATCTAAGAAATCAAAAATAGAAGGCAGAGGGGCTGAAAAAAGGGTCGAGACCCTTGGAAAAAGCCCTTATGGTGAATATTTCCATTTGCCAAGGTACACCTTCCTAATGTTTGTTTTTCGTGGGAAGGATAAAACATAAATGACTGGAGAAGACATCCTGGCTTCTCTGTAAAACAACAATATTGGAGAATTCATGTAGTCAGTAATTTCAGGGTTTTTGTGAGTCAGTGAAGTTAACCAGATTGGGGAAGCGGGAGGTCTGAATGTGGATCCAGCACCCATGGAGGGTATTTCAAATGAGGCCACAGAAAGGGGAACCAAACCTGCCAGGGCCATGAGAATAACCTTTATTTTGCACTTTATGGCTATCTGAAGAAATTTGGTTATCCAAGGAAAGGTATATATAGGAGACCCTGAGGCCAACTGTGGACCAGAGCATTCCTTAGTGTTTGTCCCTGTGGCAAGCTCAGAGCAAAGTAACCGCTGCATTTGTTGTTTAGTTGGGAAGTGAAAAGATCGTAGCCAGGCTGGTCCCAGAGACTGCCACCGATTGATTGGGAGACCACTTGTGGGGCAGAAGAACACACTTGCTTTGCTTATCTGATAGAATATCGAAGTCCTCAGTATGTGACCAGAAAGCATCATGAAGACATTGCTCATTGCCACACTCTCATGGTTTTGTGGTATAGCGGATATAAACAGGTTCCCCTTGTTTGCTGATATACTAGACCACTGACATGTAGTCCATCTGGATGGATATCACACCCTCAGAGAGGGAGGCCTAAAATGCCTACAACTCTAGAAGGACTGCCCTCATCTCCAAGACACTGATATGAAGATTGGCCTCTGTCGACAGCCATATGCCTTGGACCATATTCCCTTCATAATGCCCCCCACTCCACCCCAGAAGGGAAGCATCCATGGTCACAGTGACTATTGGAGGTGTTGAGTGAATGATTGACCCCATGATACTATCAGTGGGGTCAATCACCAATAGATGTGGTTCTTGTATACTGGTGTGAGATGTACTGGGGCACGAAGGATTTGAAACATCAAGCACTACTGCAGGACTCTCATGTAGAATCTTGCTTGAGATACTAGTGTCACTGATGTTGCCATTGAGCCAAAGTCTCACTGGAGGGCTGGGATAATGAATGATCTCTGAAACCATCTGCTGTAGAGAGAGGATTCTGGATGACGGATGTCTTGCTATCTGAGTAGTTGAGTCCAGGTGGCATCTTATAAACTCTTATTGTATGTTGGTGTCAGTTGGCTTTTGGTAAGGTTGATCATAATTTCCAAGTGCAGAGCTGGGAGGATCAAGAAATCCATACACTGAATTAGTAGATCCCTGCTTTGCAGTGAGGAGCCAGTTGTTCAAGTAGGGAAACACCTTGAGCCTTTGCAACCTGAGATATGTTGCCACAACTGCCATGCATTTGGTGAACAACTTAGGGGATGTGGCAAGTCCAAAGGGCAGTGATCTGCACAGAAAATGACTATTTCTTAGCCAGAAATGGAGAAATTGCCTGGAATGCCTTGCTGTTTTGATGTGGTAGTATGCCATCCTGGAGATCTATCGAATACATACAGCCATCCTTCCTCAAAATGGGTAAAATGGACTGAACTGTAACCATCTGAAACGGTCTATTTTACAAACTGATTGAAGTAAGCTTAGGTCCAGAAAGGGCTTGAGGTTCCCTGTTTTGTTTGGAACGGAAAAGAACTTTGGATAAATTCCAGATCCTTGCTGGTCTGGGAGTCCTCCTGGATGCCTCTCTTTTCTAACAGCTTTGCAATATCTGCTGCTGCCAATTCCATCTGAATGGATAGCACATCAAGAATTGTCTTTCTTTCTCTTCTGTGGATGGGAAACAAAGGGAATAATACAGTTTAAAGAAATTATTCTCTCCATCCATGAATCTTGAGTGATGGCCTAACCAAGCTTAAGGATGCAGGGATAAATGCCCCCCCCCCCAAATTGCCTCCCCAGTGGATCAGTCAAGAAACTGTTCAGGAGTGTTGGATGGGTTTCTTGAGTAAAGTAAAGTATTTCGCACACTTCAGACATCTAACCAACAACTCCTTAACATCTACCAACCAAAAAAATCTATTGGCAGATTACTTTACAAATCCACCCTATCCCAGGCATGAAATAACCTCCCATCCCAATTACGCCCCATCTAACACCCTTTACAATTCATGAAAGAACTCAAACTACACTTTATTAGAACCAAAAGTTGTTCCTGCCATGACCCTACCTAGCTCCACTTTCTCTCTGTAGTGCACTCTTCATTACAACTTCACAGCACACTTTCTTCTCATTCCAGTACAATTTCTGTTGTACCACCATTAAAATACATTCCACTCTATATCTTATTTCTCTCATCTATTTTTCACCAACATCTTTTTTCAGTTCTAGACACTCTTTTAACCCCTCTCATGGTTCCTGTTATATACCATACAACACTTCCGTGATTTTGGATATACCATACTACACCAGTTATAAAATTTGATACTTACACCACTTACACATGAAAGAAAAAAAAAAAACGTTTTTGTTTGGTGTGCCTTTGTAATTACAGAATATCTTTGAACGTGTACTGTTTTAGCCAATTAATGATTGTTTTAATCTCTTATGCATGTCATTATTGTACTCTTAACTGTTACGTATACTTAATCTCTCTGAATGTAATTGGAGCTTTTCTCCTCGGGTCTCCACTGAAAATGGGCTCCTAACCCAGCTGGACTAACCCGGTTAACAAATGTCAATAAATAAATAAAATAAATAAAGGGGCCTCAGAACCCTTGATTTTGTGGTTTACCTCTGTCCTCCTGGGGCAACATCCATTAAAATTAGTCCCTCCTCTGCCTCAATGGGTCGCAGAAGCATCCTGGCCAAACCCTGGGACTTTTAAAACCATAACTTCTTTAAACCCTTTTGATCCTTGGAAAGATCCTTTGATGGGCCGAAAAATGAATGCCAACTGCAGACAGGGTCTTGGCATCCAGTTTGCTTCTGGTAAGCATTTCTTTAACCTTTGGTCTGAAGAGGGATGAAGCATTGAAGGAACTATTGATAACAAAATCAAACGGGCACATCAAGGAGTGCCAACTAAGAGTAAGGCTGGTACCTGCTACCCTTGCCATGTTATTAACTGTGTTAGAGAGAAGATGCATGGTCATGTTGGTCATTAGACAGCAGACAGCTGAGATTTCACTGACTTCTGGATGTCCACAGGCAGATTATCTGAGAGGGATTTTGACAGTTCTTTAGCCAAGTCCATCTGGAAACAAGTCATGTGAGACAAGTAGTTCAGTGCTCTGAGAGCAAACATTGCTGAAGTACATGTCCATTTCCCCAAATCTGTCCAACACCCTAGATTCTCGATTAGGGGGATGAACATATGTGCTCTCCTCTAAGCATCATCCAGAGCTCCTAGGGTGGTGTCGCCAAAGGAACAAGCCAAGCCACCTCCCTTGACCCCAAGTTGGATGAGTTACATGTTGCTCACTCCCACTTTACTGCCCCAGTCCCTTTAGCTCCCATGTCTGCAAATAGAACACAGGTCATCTGGGTTACAGTTTGGGGTTTATCTATCTGTCTCACAGGTGTGAGACCAGCATTAGCCATTTTTTATTTACTTTCTCAGTATTTAAACGTACATTTCTATTTGAATTCAGAACAAAAATTAATACAACCTCTCCTAAACATACTTAGAACAATTTTTTTCCGGTTCTATTAACCAATCCCATGTCCCTACATGCTCTAAAAGTTTCCTTGGTAGCATAGTAACTTTAGACATGTTCAGTATAAACTCAGACAAATAGTGTGGCATTCACAGAAATCTCATGAGATACTGTCATCCAGCTTTGACATAAGCAGAATGGCACTCATTTTCTCCAGCATCTGGATTTAGAACCTCAAACACAACAACCTCAAGTTATGCTCCTGTTTAACTTCATCCCATTATCAGATCGTCAATTAACTATATCATGCAGGCATTTTACAGTCCTTGCCACAGCTCTCTAAAATAACTCTGAAGATGGTAATGAATTCTCCAACTACCATATATTTCATCTTCACCAGAGTGTCTTGAAAACATAGCTTCAGACTTGTGTCACTCACCTTGACTTGACACGTAATTCACTTGAATTTGCTTTAGGATACGGTTCCTTATTTGGGTGGCTTCTTATATATCATCCTCCAGATAATTGACCATTTTTGCAAGAGTTGGTAGATTTTTTTTTTTTTTTACCTTCATCTGTTAAAATATCCATGTTGGGTAATTGCAGGTGATTTTAATATTAGAATAGATGAAATATTAAGTTTTTTTATCTGTTATGAATGGATTTGGTTTTAAATACCATACTGATTCTTCCACACATTTCAAGGTCATGTTCTTGACTTAGTCTTTCAGTTTGTAGTCTCTGCATCAAACTTCTTGTCAGCCCTGTGACTTGGTCTGATCGATCTGTCATCAGTTTTAACATTACGTTTCCAATTCTTTGTCTTCTTGAAGTCTCTTTAGTTTCATGCCGAAATGTCTTCCATAATTTCTACTGACTCTTTTCTTTATGCTCTTTACTAAATTTCCAATTCTTTTACTTGATGACTTGGATGAACTTATTACATTCAGTTCATTATTAACATCTACTCTTGATTTACTTGCTCCAGCTCAGTTGCCTCCAGTAAACCTGGATTCAAGGGAATCTTGGTTAAATCCTGCTCTTGTAGTTTTAAGGAACGCTGTTCACAAACTACAGAATAGGTGGTGTCAGACAGGTGCCTTAGAGGTCAAGCTTAGCCTTGATAATCATTTTGCTCACTATCATTCTGAAGTCACAAAAGTTAAATCATCTCACTTTTCTAAATATGTTTTCCAAGCGACAAATCGTTATGAAATTTACTGTTACGCCAAAAAACTGGAAAAGTACATGTGCTATGTTGACAATTCCTTTGTCTTTGTAACTAGCAAGTAATGCACAGATAAGGGAATAGGATTATGCCTTATATTCTGCAATATGCAAAAACCAAAGTTAAACATTTATTAAATAATCTGGGGCTACAGACAATCCATCAAGCAGAAATTAAGCTTAAAAGTGCATTCATCTCTCTAAAAAAAAAAAAAATATGTTCTCACCATAGTGTTCCATGTGTGTTGTCCATCTTGTTCTTTATTCTCTTGTGGGATCGGATCCAATGTGTCTGATCCATTTTGGCCAATATTCCAGCTTGAGGCATTCAGCAAAGCTTGTGAGCTACATTCTTTACCCATAATTCCTTCCTCTGATTACCTCACATCTTGTGCCCCAAAAAATGTATAAAGAAGTTACATGGCAACTATTTGAAGATGTGTGTATACACACACATATATATATATATATATATATATATATATATATATAGAGAGAGAGAGAGATGTACCTGCTCCCATGAAAATGGAAATAGAGTGAGAAAGAATATCCTCTGAGGCTATGCATCCCTATTTTAATCTCATCTGCTACTAGTGTACCGGGAGTCTAGGCAGGGGGAGGAGGGAGGGTTGTGAGAATAAAGGATTTGATGAACAACACACATGGAACATTATGGTAAGAACATAACTTCTTTATGTGATGTTGTCAATCTAGTCTTTATTCTACTTGTGGGATCACGTCCGAAGCAACAGAACTCTTGGGTAGCTCAAGGGTGAATATTCCTCAGGACAATAGAACCAAAGGATGGAGTTACGAAGGTATGAGGACTGGCCAAAGTAGTTGCTGCACAGATATTATACAAAGGTAGTCTAGCCTGGAAAGCTGCAGACGTGGCAACAGATCTAATAGTGTGGACTTTAGCAACAGCTGGAAGGGTCTTGTTATCAGAATTGCAAATATGGGAAATACATGATGCGAGCCATCTGGATAATGTGACCTTAGAAACTGGATAGCCTTTCCTTGTATCAGAGTATGAAACAAAAAGTTGGTCTGATTTTCTGAATTCTGAAGTCCTGTATAAATAAAAATGTAACTGTCTATGAGCATCAAGTAGGTGCAAAGAATACTCTCCTTTATTTTGAAAGTTGGGGAAGAAAACTGGAAGGTCACTAGATTGGTTCAGGGTATTTTCAGTAACCACCTTGGGTAGGAAAGATGGACTGGTGCGCAACAACACCCTATCTTTGTGAAAGGTTAGATATGGGGGGGGTTTATGAATAAGGCTTGCAATTCAGATACCCTTCTGGCAGAAGTAATTGGCACTAAGAACAGAGTTTTCCATGACAGATGCTTCATAACGCATGTGGCTGAAGGTTCAAATGGAAGACGTATAATACTGGTCAAAATGAAATGTAGATCCCAAAGAGGTACTGGATGTTTAAAGGGAAGCATTAACATTACAGTGCCTTTCAAAAAGGCTTTGCAAAGTCTTTGTACCATGATAGGATGGTCATTTTCTTCTATATGAAAATTGGGGATCGCAGCTAGTTGAACTTTCACCGATGCTGCTGCTGCTGCTCATCATTGAACATATCTGCCAAAAACTGAAGAATAAAAAGAACTGGTAGTGTAAAAGGATCTATGTCTTCACTGTATGCCCATATAACAAATTTCTTCCATTTGCTTCTATAAAGTTTTCAAGTAGACTATTTATGAGATGATAAAATTATATAATTGACTGCAGATGACAGGGATGGAAACCTGGCAATTAAGGGAACTGAAGTAGCCAAGCTGTCAATCTCAAATTGTCTACGTTGGGAGGAACCATTCCAGATGGGTGTGTCAGAAGATCTGGAACCGTGTCCAGAATCCAGGGTTCACCCCTGAGATGAGGCTGAAGAAAGGGAAACCAGATTTTATGAGGCCAGTAGGGGGCAATTAGGATAATGGTAGTCTCCAACAAACTTGCTTTCTGTAGGAACTTTGGGATTAGAGGAATTGCATAAAGAAGTCCTGTGGGCCAATCGTGAACAAGTGCATCCCTTGGTGACTCCTCTGTTGTGGGGATTAGGGCGAAGTAGTTGCTGCATTTGGCATTGTTGGATGATGCAGAAAGGTCGCAGCAAGGCTGGCCCTATTTTTAGAATATCAGATCTGCTACATTTTGACTAAGGGACCACTCATGTGGCCATAAGATGGTGCTACTCAATTTGTCTGCAATCACATTGGATCTCCCTGGGATGTGCATTGCTATTAGAAAGCAGTTGGAGACTATCACCCAATGCCAGGCCCCGAAAGCATCTTGACAATGTGGGTACAATCTGTTTCCCCCTTATTTGTTGATATACCATACTGCAGACATGTTGTCCGTCTGGATCACAATTGTCCCTGTAGGAAGAGCGGCCTGAAATGCTTGCACCACTAAAAGCACCACGCTCATCTCTAGGACATTTATATGCAGGTGAGCCTCATGGTCTTGCCAGATGCCTTGAACAGTCTTCCCTAGAAAATGCTCCCCATCCCATCTGGGAAGTGTCCGTGGTCACCGTGGCTAGAAGTTGTGGAAGGATAATGGAGCAGCCTTAAAGTACTGACTGTGAGTGCAGCCACCTTTGGAAATCTTTCTTGCAGGCCTCGGTTATTATTATCTTGTGAGACATTGGAAGTTCCAAGATCGACCACTGAGCAAATAGCATCCACTGCAGCACTCTCATATGGAGGTAAGCTAGAGAAACTAGTATGATGGAAGCAGCCATTTCCCCTAGTACTTGGAGATTCAGTTTTGCAGTGGCTTTGGACTTTTTTATGAGTATTCTGGCGAGATGACTGAGATCGTGTACTCTGTCTCATGAAAGTCTTGCTATCTGAGTGTTCGTGTCTATTTCTGCGTCTATAAGCCTTAAGGATTGAGATGGTTCTAGCAGAGATTTCTCGCAATTTACAGTAATGCCCCGAGAGGAGCAGAGTTGAAGAACATAATCTCTTGATTGGAGTAAGTGATGCCTGGTTGGGGCGGTTACGAGCCAGTCATCCAGGTATGGGAATACGCATCCCCTTGCATCTCAGGTGAGCCGCCACTACTGCCATACATTTGGTGAACACTCTGGGGGCTGTAGTGAGACTAAAGGACACAGCTCGAAACTGGAAGTGACTGGTTCCCAGCTGGAAGAGTAAGAACTTCCTGGACCATCTTCCCATTCGGATATGGTAGACTTTGAGGTCTATACAGCACATCCAGTTGTCTTTTTCCAGGAACGGAAGTATCAACTGCAGTGTTACCATCCGGAACTTGGTCTTCTGTACTGATTTGTTTAGACTGCTGAGATCCAGAATGGGTCTCCAGTTCCCTGTTTTCTTTGGAACTAAAAATAATCTTGAGTAGGTTCCAGATCCTTTCTGGTCTGTGAGGACTTCCTGGATGACTTCTTCTTAGCAACTCAAATTTCTATAGTTGCTTGTTCCTTGTGACTGGATGGAACATCTGGAACAAATCTGTTTCAGGGGATAGGAAGGGAGAAGGGAATGGTATATCCCCTGGGTACTATGTTCTGCACCCATTTGTCATTTATTTTAAGCCAGGTTTCTCGGTGCAGGGATAATCGTCCCCCGACTGCCTCCAGAGGGGAGCAATTCTTGCAATCCTTCAGGAGCTCTGGAAAGCTCTCCCAAAGAGATTCCCTGAAGCCTAGGTTTTGCAGACCCCCGCTGCAAAAGTGACATTTCCCGCTGTCCTCCCCCTCTGCCACTGGGGGAGCTTACACCTTATGTGTCCTGATAAGACCTCTGGAATTTTCTGAACCACCTTTTTCCACTAAATTTTTGGCCCTTGGGAAAGGGTCTGGAAAGAGTGGAGAAACATACTCCAATGACAGACAAGGTCTTACCTTCTTGTTCACAGCTGGTGAGCATTTCTTTCACCTTTGGCCCAAAAAGGATGAGCCATCAAAGGGAGTATTAATGAAGGAAGACTTGAAGGGGTCAGCAAAATTGAAAAGGTGCATCCAACCCTGTCTCTGAAGAGAGATACCGGAGCCTGCTGCCCTACTCGTTCCATCTGCTTTGTAAGAAATTAGCCTCATGGAAGAGTTGACTATTAAATTTAAGGTAGCAAGCTGAGCACTGACTTTCTCTGCCTCTGCACTGGGTACATCTCCTTGAATGGAGTCTGGTAACTCTTTAATCAGGTCCCTCTGAAGTCTTGTGAAGTGAATTAGTTAATTCAGAGACCATAAGGCAAAGGTTACTGATGCAAAGACACGATTCCCATATCTATTCATAGTCCTGGAGTTCATAGGTTCATAGGTTCATAGGATGGTACTAGGCTATCAGCCCTAGGGCCTATACAAGCCTAGCCATAACAATTCCCTGGCTATTTCTTCCCATTTTATTTACTTTCCTGGACCCCTGTCTAGCAGGGCGACTGACATGATCCCTGGGGTGAATTTCCTGGGATGAGTCTTTATTAGGAGGATGGACAGAGGTACTCTTCTCAGAGAGTTCCTTTCTGGTGGCCGGCGCCATGACCATGGCATCAATTCCTACACCTTTTGTAAGAAAATTTTTGTCTTTGGGATCAGTGATGTATTTATTTGGCCTGCTAGGAGTAGGGTCTATGGTATCTGGGGTCTCTCAAGCCTTTTGAGAAACAAGGTCAATAAGCTCATCAAAAGGTGGAGTAACCCAAGAAGTTGATGGGCGAGATGCAAAGGCCTTCTGGAATACCGACTCCTCAACTGAAGGGGGGGGGGGACTGCCAATCACCTCTCTGTTTCAATAGTTCCAGGATGTCTCCAAAGGAGACATCTTGAGGAGGTGATCATGGGTACCCTTCTGCCTCATTGAGGTCAGTATCAGATCTGATGGACTCTTCTGGGGAGTCTAGATGCTTCCTTTTACATGTCCTCTTCCGAAGGACCTCTTCAGTGGGGTACTCTGGAGAGGTTTCAGAAGAGGGGGCAGTACCCTGAGTTACATCCTGAGTCCTAGCATCTCTGAGGATCTGTGGAGAGGGCCCATGAGAATACAAAGACACCTCACCTAAGGAGGGGGGAGGAAGAACTGATGAAGATTGTGTTCCAGACTGTGAAGCAGTCAAAGCCCTCCTCATTATCTCGAAGGCAGGCCCTCCCTGTTGCAAAGAGGTCCCTGGATCCAACAAGCAAGTTGTCGGTGCTGAAGGTTTCCCCAGAGTCAAAGAGGGCAGCTCCAAAGCAGAGGTAGGAGCAGAGCTCACCAATGCCGAGGCCCCCAGGGACATAATCAGTTCCGAAGATATCCAAAAAGTCTCTGTGGACCAGACAGGGGAGTGTCATCTCTTAGAGGTCACCTGCTCCAAAGGGAGGGTGATGCTTGGGGCCGATGTCTGAGCTGGGGAGGTTATAGTCCCAAAGCGGACACTGACACAACCTGGATGTCAGAATCTTCTGGCTCCAAAGCAGGAGGATGGATTGGAGGAGGAACTACAGCAGGAGAGAGGGTTTTTGTGTGAACTAATTCCTTTGGGCTCTGATCCACTAAAATTCTGGCCAAAGCCAGTGTCTTTAAAAGTCTCTCCATGACCTTATCCATGTCTTCATCTGACAGACTCCTGGTAGATCTAGTGGACAGGGAAGGTGTTCTTGAAGCAGTCAAAATTGGAGAAGGGAGCCTGGAAGAAATCTTTTCTGCTGAAGGAGATTGGCTCCTGTGCCTTTTTGCCGAGGGCGTAGTCGGTGTCAGTGGAGATTCCCACTCAAAAGAAGTACCGGAGCCAGGAGTGGGGGTCAGTTGTGATACAGCCTTTGTATCTGTCAATTTCGGAGCTTTCTGCTTTGGCTCTGATGAAGGTCTCTTAATTGGCTTGTCTGACTTTTTGGTTGACACAGCCTCAGGAAAAGGCGTTTTCAAAAGGCCTTTCAATATCAATTTGTTCTTATGTTTCATTAAATTCCGGTGATTACAGTTGTGGCAAATGGAACAAGACTATTGTAGGTGTATAGCCCCTAAACAATATACACACAAGGTGTGTGAATCACTAAGGGGCATTTTTTTTACTACACTTCTCACATTATTTGAAGCCTAAAGGCTTGCTCTCTTTTTGAGACATTATCAAGGTAAAAAAAAAATAGAAAACCCACTCTTGCTTAAGCAAATTTAAGTCCTCTAACTTAAACGAACTTAGGACACTCTTACACATAAAAGAAAGTCAGGAAAAAGGGGTTATATTTTTAAATTTTTATGAGTTTTTATGAAAGAGATTAAGAAAGGGAAAAGGAACGTCCTCTAACATAAACAGACGTTCCCAAAACATCCTCTAATTTAAACGGACGTATGAAATGGGAAAGTGCCAATATTAGAAATGAAGATATATGTATGTGTGTGTGTATATATATATATATATATATATATATATATATATATATATATAAAGAATACAAAGAAAAAGAGAGAAAATAACTATCAAAAAATTTTACTTAACCAAGAGCTATGACTGACGAAATCTCTTTGCTGTGCGGTAAATGAGGTCTGAGGTAATCAGGGGAAGGAATTATGGGTAAAGAATGTAGCCCACAAGCTTTGCTGAATGCCTCGAGCTGGAATATCGGCAGAGACAGATCCAACACACTGGATCTGACCCCGTAAGTGAGACTAAAGGCAAGATTGGCATCATCACATGTAAGGATTAGTTGTGTAAGTTGTACATACCTTAACACTAGATGCTCGAATTACTCACTGCTGCAGTAGCCTTTTGAATATATGATAAAATAACAAAAAAGCAAGCAGGCTGTTAAGTACTCTAAACCACACTATTTATTGTGAGTGCTTTTGTCAGAGACAATGCTCCAACTTCATCAGGCAGTCTGATGAAGTTGGAGCACTGTCTCTGACGAAAGAGCTCACAATAAATAGTGTGGTTTGGAGTACTTACAGCCTGCTTGCTTTTTTCTTTTACCAGTTTATTCTTTTTTGGAGTTCTTTCACTTTATTTGAATATATGGGTTTGTGTGCTGTCCGGGATGCAACAACCGAACAGCTTAACAAAGGTTTGGCTCCTCCAACACCTACACTTTGACTGCTGGTTGGCCAGTCCCTTGGAAGGAGCAGTCAAAAGTGTAGACAACCTCAGGACTTTCTTGCCCATACAGAGAGAAAGAGTTTACTCATCCTAAACCTCTAAAAGTTACGAACAGTAAACAATAACTTTATAACTTACCAACTAACTATATACAGAATTAGATGAATGGAAGGTGGTTGAGGCAACTGCAACAATGAGAGATTTGGACATCTACTGTTATGATAAGTAAAACTTACACAAGTGTACAATGTTTATCATTCTCACTGCTGCAGTAGCCTTTTCCATATATGGGTTGATTAACAAAGCCTGTATAACCTGGCCGTAGGAAGGATAAGGATCCAAAAACCCTTGGAAAATGGTCCTTGCAAAGCCAGTTCTGGACACGAAAAAGGAATACACTTTGCAATGCTTTGTAAAAGTATGTACAGGGGACAATGCTGCTGCCTCATGAATGTTTCTATAGTCCACACCTTTCCAGTAAGCCATCATAGAAGCCAAGGCTCTAACAGAATGTTCTTTAATATTGTCTGGTACAGAAATACAAAAAGCAGTAGCCGAGTACAACCATCTAAAAACAGTCTGCTTTGACAGTGGTTGTCTTTTCTTTGTCCCACTGTAAGAAATAAACCACTAATCTGCTTTTCTAAATGACCTAGCTCTTCCAAAACAGCACCTAAGTTGCCTATGCACGTCAAGAGTACATAGAATCCTTTCTCCCTGGTTCTAAGGATCTGGATAGAACAATGGAAGACTGATGGCTTAACAGCTTCCTTCAGAGTAATCTCTGGAACAATTCTGGACACTAATGAGGGATTTGTTCTTAATGTGACCTTCTCTCTATGGAAAACAAGACAGGGGTCACCCACCATGAGATCTTGTAACTCAGATACTCTTCTTGCAGATGTCAGAACAATAATGAGTGCAAACCTCCATATGATGACTCTTAAGTCTGCCTGATGAGCTGATTCAAAGGTAGACACAGTTAACTTTTTCCAGCACAACGTTAAGATCACAGAGGAAGGAGCCACCTATCTTCCAGGAGGCCTAAGATGCAAAACTCCCTTCAGAAACTGTTTTACATATAGATGAAAGGGGGAATCCATGGGGTTCAAAAGAACCTTGACAGAGGAATAAGAAAGGCCAGAGAAAAGTAACTCATACAAATATTTAAGTACCAGTGCACATAATCACTGATGGGGTCCTGGTCATTAGCTAGGTACCATCTAGAAATTCTTACCTCAAAAATTTAATCTTGTTTTAATGCTTCAAACAAAACCGTGTTTTCGTCCACCTACATACAGGACCATCAGAAATACAATAAATTAAAAGTAAAACATGTAAAATGCTACAAACTTTAACTGGGTCCTTTTTTAAAAAAAAATGTTGGCTTCTGCTAAGACAAGATTTGGTTGAAATTTTTTTAGTTGTATTGTGCTTACAAAACCAGGAGATGGCAGTATTGTTTAGTTTTGTACACCATATCCATTATATTTATAGCATTTTACAATTTTTAACTTTTAACTTATTGTATGTATATAGTTAGAATGTTAACGTTGTTTTGCACACTAGTGTGTTTTTAAATGGGTTGAAAAATGCATTCCTTTTTGACATTTTGTATGTAGTACTGTAAATTTATATAAAATTTTTATATCAAGATTTATTATTATACTTTGCTTGTAACTTGAATTTTAGATAATTATGGTTGCTTAGTTACTAATTAATTAATTTATATTAAAGGGTTTTCAAGTGATTAAACATTATAGGAAGTAGTATAAAAGGAGGGAATTTGTTTTTTTTATTGTATTTCTGATGAAGTCCTGTATGTAGGTGGACGAAAATGCAGTTGTTTAGTTTGAAGCGTTAAAATAAGATTAAATTTTGCTGCCTTATTCACTTCGTGGAGCTGTGGTTACTGGATTCCTGTGTGCTTTGGTGTTTTTTGGTTATCTAGAAATTCTTTCTGCTTGAAAAACTAAAATTTCTTAATAGCAGGCTTTCTTACCTCCTTTAGTACCTGATACATGTCCTCATGAAAGAGGCACCTTAAAGGTATTAAAATTCAATCATTCTGTCAATTATTTGAAGTTGTTTAAGACTGGGGTGTATGAAACTCCACTTGTCTTGTCTCAGCAGGTTCAATGTGTGAGGTAGCCTGTGGCAATTGCCCTTGGCCAATTCTGTCAGAAGCAGAACCAATGTTGCCTAGGCCAAAAGGGAGTCACTACAATGATTTGTTTTGGAGAGTCCTTCTGAGTCTTAAGAATTACCCTGAATATTAGTAGAAAGGGTGGAAATACAAAACTGAATATCCCCAGCCATGGTAATACAAATGCATGTTTTCCAGACCTGCCTGCAAGGAGTCTTGGTGTGGAATTTGTTTATTTGTCTGCTTTGAAAGGAGTCACACAGATTTATCCGAGGTGTTCACCCAAATGGATCAATTCAATGATGCCCTCATTCAATTCCATTTGTGAGGTTTTGCCCTGGTCCTGCTCAGCTTGTCTGCTATTATATTTTGCTCTGGCAGAATGTTAGCTGCTTGGAGGGTGAAGTGCTGCTGTAGAGGTACATCCCAAGCCATCGCAGACAGCCTGCACAGATGGTACAACCTGGTCTCCTTTTTGTTTATATGCTGCATCACTGTGGTGGAGTTATACATAATCTGTGGAGGTCCTGAGGACCACAGATGCTGAACAGCTTTTAAGGCCAGGATCACAACTAGTATCTCTGGCATTTATGTGCTTTGGACTGTCTGACAAGTTCCACAGGCCTTACACCTTTAACTCCACAGAAAATGATCCCCATGGAAGTCTGAAGTGTCTGTAGTTACAGACTGACTTGTGATAGGAGGAGAGAAGGGGAGACCTGGATTTATTGCCATTTGCTGTTGACACCGCTGCAGTTCATACTTGACAAAGCCCATAATTAGAATCAGAAATTCCAGAGGGTGCCAGTGTTGGTAGGGTCCATGTGTTTTAAAAGCCATTGACTTTTTCTCATGTGTAACCTGTTGACAGAAATTATGAGAATCACAAAAGCCATGAACTCTAAAATCTTGAGAAATTGTCTTGTAAAAGGCAGAGACTGACCGGAGAAGCTTGAGAAAACTTCCAGACAAAAATCCACTTTTCCTGTGTAAGAAAAGCCTTTAGCTGAAAAATGTGTAGAAGGCTGCTCAGAAACACAATTCTGTGTGCTGGAGTCAGTAAGGATTTCAGCACATTTATCTGGACCCCTAGATTGGTAAGAAGAAACTAAACTCAACGACTCCTGATATCTGGCAAAAGGCTTTGCAAAGATAAGAAAGTCTTCTAAATTATTCCTAAATTACATCTGATATGTACACATACATCAATGACTTGTTCTCTTTTATTTTTCTGTCTTCTACTCTTCTTATTACAACATGCATACAACTACACTTGACCTCTAATGTACTACTACTTAACTGCACTCATTGCTGATTATGTTGCTGCATAACACTCTTGTTCATTTCATAATTATCTACTTTATTCATCCTCACATTATATACAATGCTGCTAATGTTACCCAAGACTTCTGTATTAATATTAGTAGCACTGTAAATAGTTCTCTTGCAGGTTTGCTTGCAAAGCTGTTAAATGTTACCAGAGTATTCCATATGTTGTATATATATTATGGATATTATTTCTCATGGAGCTTTTCTTGCCGGGCCTCTGCTGAAAAGGAAATCATCAATTCAATAAATAAATAAACAAACAAACAATCAAACAAACAAACTAATAAGTAAATAAATGTCTTGTACTCTGCAATGAGCTTTCACTGGAGCTAGACACTTTGTAAACATACTAGGAGCCGCAGATAACCCAAGGTGTAATGCACAGGACTGATAATGTGACCCAGACGCACACAATTTGAGAAATTTCTTGAAGTCTGTGGCTGTGGGGATGTGAGGATAAGCATCCTTTAGATCTAATATTACCATAAAACTCAAGAGAGAATAGGTAACAGACTCAATGGTCAGCATTTTGAATGTTGGTACTTTCACAAACAGGTTAAGAAAGGAAAGATCTACAACTGGTCTCCAAGACGGCTTTTTCATTGGAACCAGAAGCATTTTGGAGTAGAAACCTTTCCCCTTTGACCTAAAGGTGCTGGTTTTAGGATTCCTAGGGAAAGCAATTGCTGAAGAACCTGAGGAAAACAACTCAATTTGTTTGAGGGTGGGAAGGTATTATCTGAATGGAGGTATTGTAGCCAGTGCCATGTGACCCTCTTGAAACACTTTTAGCACCAAAGAGACTGATATAATCTCTTGCCAAAGAAGGCTATAGAGGGTCAGTTTCTGTGACAGGCTTAGATAGGGGCAGGAGAAAAAGAATGCTGACAGTCATTCTACGGAATTAGACTATCCCTTTTCTGAAAGGATCCCTGTTTTTGTTTCTCTGTTTTTTTGTTTTTTTTTTGTTCCTATCCTTCCATCTCTTTTTTTATTCCCTGTTTCCAAGAGGTGCTTGTTTTGACTATTAAACAGAATAGAGGATTTGAAAGATTTATTATAAGGGACTTGAAAAATCAGATTTGGAAGACTTGTTATGGGAGACTAGAAAAATCTTAAGACACTCCCTTAATTAAAATTTCCCCCTTCCTTCAAATTGTCCGAGGACCAGAGTAGCAGACAAACAAAGCCTCCTTATCTAAAGCGGAATTTAAAATGTCAGACTTTACCTCATCAGCAAACTTTTGGTTATGTACTCAAGTATACCTCCTCGGAAAGTAGCAGTGACTCTAGACACAGTATCTGCACAATCATACATACTCTTCAAAGCATGCTTAGATACGTGTGACAAATTAGAAATGACAGGATCCAGACAGGAAGTGTTGCAGAGTATTCCCTCAAACTGCCTAAACAACTAAGAATAAACTTCCATATATGTGCTTGGTGTTGCTCGTCTTATGTGCATTAAGACGACGTTGAGGCTTGGGAGTTCATTTTAGTAGTTTACTGTATACAAATACATCAGGATGGATGGCAGGAACATTAAACAAACAAACTAACTGACTGATTACATACTTGCATGCTCACACTCTGGCTGCTCACTCAAAATGGCACTCTTTACTTGCACGTGCTCAGTACTTACATGCAAGTGCTGACTTACTAGAAAGCTTCTTACAGGTATATCACACACACACTGATGTACACCCTCCCTCTTTACTGAGCTGTCTCATATAAACAATGACATTTGAATAGGCATGCAATTATACAGACACTAATAAAGAAAAGCAACAGTCATGTCTAGGTTGCTGTGTATCTGGAAGTAGGTTTTCAGATGCAACCTGATCTAGTGACATAACAGTTAGGACTGGGGTTAGCAACAGGGACAATCACTGGAAAATGTTCTGCTTGAGGAGTCTCAGGAATGGGGATTGCTGACAGAATGTTCTCTGGAACAGGAACATTGGACAAGTCACTGAGAACTAGAGTCTTTGTCACAGGCAAGATGCTGTAACACTGGTTCGGACACTGGTAACAAATGCTTCTGATTTTGTCTGAATTCCATTCCTTGTGATTCCAAAATGTACGATCTCAGCTCTTGACACAAGCTTTTCACAAATCCGATGCGATCAAAACATTTTGACGTCTGCATCCTCACTCTCTCCCCTATTTTCAATGAACTGAGCAGTTTGCTAGTTTTATCATAGTAAGACTTCTGGCACAAACACTTTTTCAACAGTTGGGCTTTTAGTGCTTTGTTCTTCTTAGCACTTGGAACCAATAAATTACTGCTGATGGGTAATGTGGTTCTGGTTTGTCTCGACATAAGCCTCCGGGCAGGTGAACCAGATGATTATCACGAGGAATGTTTGAGATTTAACAAATTTAGAAAAACATTGGTACTGTCACGTTAACAGTTGTTTTGCACTCTGAACTGCATGTTCAGCCAAGCCATTTCACTGAGGGTCTTCAGGACCACTTATAATATGTACAAAGTCCCACACTTCTGCAAATCTCTTGAACTGTTGTCTTGTAAACTGTGCACCATTGTCAGAAATAACTTTGTGTGGACTACCATGAAAAGAAAAATGTCGCTTCAACTTAGTAATGACAGTACTGGAAGTTAGATTGGGAAGTAGGTTAATCTCAAACCAATTTGAATAAAAGTCTGCTAGTACCAAATAATGTTGACCATTCCACTCAAAGATATCTGTGGCTACTGTCGACCAAGGTAGTTCAGAAATCTGGCTTAACTGAAGTGGTTCTTTCTATTGATGCAGCTTGTACTATTACATACTGAACAAGATATAGACACAAACATAGAAGGCAAAAATACTAGACCTCTCGTCGTCCTTTTGGTAGAATCAGTTCCTGGGTGGCCGCGATGCAAAATCTTAACACACTCTTGCTGCAAGGACTTTGGAACAATCACTTTAGGACCTTTCATAATGATAGCATTGTCTGACAAAATCTCATCTCTGTATAGAAAATATGGTTGCACTTCTACTTGTAAACAAGATTGCTTGGAAGGTTATCCTTGACCGATAAAGAGGTTTAGCTTCTGAAGAATTGGATCTGAAGTTGTTTGAGCTCTGAGCTCATCAAGACATGTGGAAGAATAATTTCTTACTTCCATGACCTCAGAATCAAGTTGCTCATTGTTATGCTGTTCTGTGTTTTTTCTGGGTGATCTGGATAAAGTATCGGCAAGATAAAGAAGTTTGGCTTTTGTGTAAACAAGACTGAAATTGTACTTTTGCAATTTGAGCATCATGCGTTGCAATCTGGCTGGAGCTGTATGCACTGGCTTTCTCAAAATAGTAACTAGAGGTTGGTGATCAGTTTCGATCTGGATAGGTCGATCATGAAACTTCGAACATGCAAACACAATTGCCAAAAGCTCTTTCTTCAATCTGGGCATACTGCATCTCAGTCTGGGTAAGAGCTCTCGATGCATAGGCTTCTGGTCTACCCTCTTGAAGAATGACTGCACCTAGAACAAAGTTAGAAGCATCACAGGAAAGAGTAACTGGTTTGTAAACATCATAGTAGCTGAGAGTTGGTGGGTTAGCAGCTTTCTGTTTCAGGACATCAAATACTCTTTGGTGCTGTTCTGACCATGACCAAGTTACATCTTTGCATGTCAGCTCTCTTAGCGGTGCTGAAAGTTGGCTTAAATCTGGAATGAACTTGCCTAGATAGTTGACCGTGCCAAGAAAACATCGTAGGGCTTGAACATTGTCTGGAACTGGCATCTCAAGAACTGCAGTTTGCTTTGAAGAATCTGGTCATAAACCTGAACTGGTAAACAAGTGACTAACATAAGTAACTTTTGTTGCCTGAACTTCTGAGGATTCTACTTAAGATTCACTTCACATGCTCTTTCCAGAACCTTCTTGAAGTTTCTGTCATGTTCAGCTTCACAGTTGTCTCCTACTAGAATATCATCTACTAGAATACCACAGAGATAACCAGAAAATAATTTGTTTCATTGCATGCTGAAAGACTTCACTGGCAGAACGTATTCCTCTTTCTTGTCACTAATGTCCAGAACTTACACTATTTTCTCCTGCTGCTCCTTAACTACCTTTTAGTCCTCTCACTTCACTCTCTACTTCTACTGTCCACACTCACCTCTTCTAGGTTAATTTCTCACTACCTTCTCCCACATCAATCTTGTCCGACTTCTCCTCTGGAGTCAGTTTTGCTGATTGGTTTTTACAACTGCATCTGAAGCTTTCTCTAACCCACTCCGTTTGCCCTGCGGGCTCACTCCGCTCCTCTCCCTACCCCCAATTCCCACCCACCCCCAGGGGTCGTACTCTTATACTTACTTAACCACACCTCTTCCTCTTCCAATCAATTCTAGTAATTACTAGCCACACCTCTTCCTTCACCTACTACTATCATAACACTCCACCGCATTTTCATCTTCTCTTATATCAACCTTACCATATCCTTCACATTTCTCCAACCACACCCTTTACATATATACAATAATAAATCTGCACAATGTATACACCTCATACCCCACTACTTATCCTACCTCTATTCACACTACTACTACTACTTATTCCTCTAATCTTTGCCTACATACTTACTTCCTATGAATATCCACTACATCTAGACCATCCCTATCCCAACAAAGAAACTAATGCTCCATCCATTCCACTCCTCCTTAACCATGCTAACATAACAACTTCACCTAAATACCTACTTGCAAAGTATCATAGAATACATCATCTGAAATATTACACCCTCAATCTCAGGAAAAATCTACTTCTATACAACAAATTCCCCAACCCAAGCTACATAGATGTACTACTCCATATAAAAGATGGAGATATCCACCCTAACCCAAGCCCAACAAATACTCCTAGTACTCTCCACAGCTAAAATTCCTACCCAATCAATCCACATAGTAAAACATCTAACTCCCTCCATGTAGCCCATCTTAATATATGCAGTATAAACAAGATACCTCAACTACAAGCTCTAGTAGAAGTATACTCCTTTGATATCCTCTGCTTAACAGAAACATGGTTAAAACCTTCTACCAAAGACAATGAATTCCTTCCACCTGGATATAACATACTAAGACTCGACCGAGTAGCCAAGAAAGGTGGAGGGGTAGCTATTCTATTTAAAGTAGGACTACAGCTAATCACTTACAACTGTAAAATACCTGTTGATTCCAATGCTGAAATTCTCATCTCCAAACTTCAAATTAACAATGCCAAATCCATCTATATCATCTGTATGTATCTTCCACCCGGTAATAACATTTCCACTATGGAAAATATTCTTTGCTGGCTTTCCCAATACTTGCCTCAAGAAACCATAATCCTAGGAGATATAAACATTGACTGGAGCTGCTATTGCAGCAGCCTCCCTACAACCCACATCAACCTACATGGTTTTACTCAAACTATTACATCCCCTACCAGGATCAATAAAACTAACCAGAAAGCTAGCATATTAGACTGGATTCTCATAAACCATCACCCTCACAACTATGATTCAGGAACCCACCCTGATGATATAAGTGACCACTCACTTACCTATATTATCAGACACAAAACCCATACTCCCAATCCTAAATCTGTCAAAAATATCAGATCCAAAAAGAACTTTAACCCGGAGCTATTCGAAAATGAACTAAGAATATGCAATTGGTCTCCCTTAAAATACCTCCCTTTAGAAGAAGCCATCAAGTACTTTAACTCTAAATTTCTGGCTATTCTCAACCAACATGCTCCAATCAGATTAATCAGAGTTAAAACCAACTCTGCCCCATGGCTTTCAAAAGCAACCAAAGACAAAATGTACCTTAGAAATAAACACTGGGCCAAATGGAGAATGACTAAAAACCCTGCTGACCAACAAACAAGAAATGACACTAAGAAAGCTATACTCTCTGATAAAAAAAATTACTACCTACAATTCCAACAAACTAATCAATACAACCCTCAAAAATTCTGGACTAGCATTAACCAACTACTCCACCCAGGTCAATCCACCACACCTAACCCTCAAGACACTGACCATACTAACCCCATAAATACAGCCAATATATTCAATACCTTCTTTACAAATACTATCCAAACACTGGCTAGTCAGCTAACACCTAATAGCTTCATAATACCCACCTATAACTCTACCTCACCCCCTCTTTTTCATTTACAACCTGTCCCAACTACATACATCCAAACCCTCATACAAAAACTAAAACCATGCTCTCCCTCTGCAGATCAACTACCTGCCAATTTTCTACAGCTATCAGCCAAATCCATAACTTACCCTGTTTCCATTCTGATCAATAGGACGATTACCGAAGGTCACATGCCTAGCCTATGGAAAGTCTCTCATATTATCCCTCTCCATAAAGGCAGAAACTCTAATGAGCTCTCCAACTGCCATCTTATTGCCCTTCTCTCCCCTCTAGCAAAGATCATGGAGAAATGTATCCATAGGCAATTACTTGACCATAACACAAAATAACTTACTTTCTAGCTGTCAACATGGTTTCAGACCTTCACACAGTACTACCACTGCCCTCCTTTCCTTTACAGATTATATTAACAAAAATCGTAACCTTAATAACCTCTCTTGACTGTTCATTGACCTGTCTAAATCATTCGACATGGTCAATCATCAGATTCTCCTCAACATACTAGAATCACTATCATTTGACGCACCTTCTATAAAATGGTTCCAGTCCTACCTAGATAAAAGACAACAGGCAGTTATTTGGCATAAGAATCTTTCTACCCTCCAACCAGTTTCACTGGGTGTCCCTCAAGGGTCTATACTTGGACCTCTCTTCTTCTCAATATTTATTAATGACCTTCATCTAGCCATCCCCCAAGCCACATGTATACAATATGCTGATGACTCGACATTTATATGCTCAGCCAAATCCATGTCTGAACTTCTCTCTCTTACCCAGAAAGTATTTAACACAGTAGAACAATGGTTTACACAATACTGTCTTCTTTTGAACCCCCAAAAAACTAAACTCCTCCTCTTTAATCTAACCCACAAGTCCTCTCCACTTGATTTCTCAGTTATATCCACTACTGGCACCATCATATCACCTGACACATCTACCAAACTACTGGGAATCACCATTGATAACAACTTGAACTTTGACATCCATATCAACAATACAATAAAAACCGTCAACAAAAAACTCGGCTCCCTCTATAGAATTACATCATACCTTTCTCCCACAGCTAGAACAACTATAGCCCATACTCATCTAATCTCTACCCTCCTTTATGCCTCACCTATTTTTACGAACCTTTCAAAAAATAACCTCAGCAAACTGGAAACTTCCTACAATAATATTGCTAGATTTGCAACAGGTAACCCCTACAGAACCCACCACTGCTTAAATATAAAGCAGCTGGGATGGCTTGAACTACAAAACTTGATTAAATTCCATCAACTAACCATCGCCCATAAAACTCTTTATAAACCTTAGTGCACTCATAGTCTATCTACCCTCATCACTCCATACACAAATCTGAAATCACTGCGTTCTTCTCACAAAAATCTTTTATACATTTCAAAATCTAACAACAAAGCTGGCGAATCTCTCTTCTCTAATGCTGTTGGAAAAACCTGGAATCTTCTCCCCAGTGACCTCTCCTCTCTTCCCTCTCTATCACTCTTCAAAATAGACTAAAACCCTTCCTTAGAACACACTGGTTGTGCCCCTGTACTAAACCTGACTAGGCAACTATCTATCTAATTGAACTAAACTCTGCCTAGCCCTCACTACTCAGAAATTAGTACATATTTTATCCCTATAAATTCTATTTTCCTCCCAAACTTCACTATGCAGAATATCCCTTTACATTTCCTACTGAAAAATATACTTGTTTTCTTCCTTTTCCATTATGTATATACTTATCCTGCCTCCCCTCTAGATCTTAGTTTTTCTATTTATAAATGACTTATAACTGCATACTGTATAGTAGAAACATTCTGGCACTACAAGATTTTTTTATCTATCCGCAGAAAAATAATACGTTTAACCTGCAATATTGTTTTTCTTTTTATATATAATTAATTCTATTTAGTTATCTTTCCTGTTATTTTTTTGTGTTTATGTGCCTTAAATCTGCTAGTTGAACATGAATATTTTCATTTAGTCTTATTTTGTACATTGATTACTAAGCTTTTCATTTATCTGTATTGGAGCTTATCTCCTCGGGCCTCTACTGAAAATGGACATGTATCCAGTTAGACTAGCCCGGTCAACAAATGTAAAATAAATAAATAAATAAATGGAATTTTCTGAAATCTGTATCTTCCAAATAGCATACCAAATGTGGTTAAGAATGAAGATTTTTGGTCAAGCAAATTTTGCCAAAATTAACACACTGCATCTAAGACAGAAAAAAGTACAGTTGTGTACACTTACCATAAATGTAGATGTTTGAGTGTATTCACTGTTGCAGTCATCACTTTTGGGTTATCTGCTTGCAATAGCCCTCAGTCGGCCTGATTAACAAAGCATTGGGTCCTGCATCGGTTGCTGTCCCTTCTTCCATGACGTGAGGGCTATAAAACATGCAGCCGACGCTATTACATCAGTTTGTCTTGTCCCAAATGTCAGGTGACCCTTAATGGGAAGCAATTAAATCTATAAATATACAAAAAGCTTTTGAAGATAGCAAAGGAAAGTAGAGGTATAGCAAAAAAAAAAAAGAAGGGGGCTGGAGGGAGGGTAACCAGGACTGCAACAGTGAATACACTCGAACATCTACATTTATGGTAAGTGTAATCAACTGTACTATGTTCTTCGTGTTTCACTGTTGCAGTCATCACTTTTGGGTAGATTCCCAAAGCTAAGGATGGGAGGAATTTAAATAGAATTAGGACCAGCTAAAAGGCCCTGCAAGACTGCAGTGGCAAAGCCAGCTCTGGATTTAGAGTAAATTGGTAGATGGTAATGGTTGGTGAAAGTACATACAGAACTCCAGGTAGCAGCTTCTAGGATGTCCCTGGTAAGGCTGTAGAGGTAGATGCAGCCCTGGTAGAGTGGGGTCTGATACCCTGTGGGATAGGTTTTCCATGGTGTTTGTAAAAGAAATGAATGCAAGGGCCTATCCATTTGGAAATGGTTTGCTTTGAAATAGCCTTCCTCTGCCCCTGCAACAAATGCCACCAGCAGTTGGTCAGATTTCCTTTGAGGTTTAGTTCTGTCCAAGTATAATCTAAGTTGTCTGTGCACATCTAAGGAGTGCAGAATCCATTCACAAACATACAAGGCAAAATACTAGACCTCTGCGTCCTTTTGGTAGAATCAGTTCCTGGGTGGCATGATGCAAAATCTTAACACACTCTTGCTGCAAGGACTTTGGAACAATCACTTTAGGACCTTTCATAATGATAGCATTGTCTGACAAAATCTCATCTCTGTATAGAAAATATGGTTGCACTTCTACTTGTAAACAAGATTGCTTGGAAGGTTATCCTTGACCGATAAAGAGGTTTAGCTTCTGAAGAATTGGATCTGAAGTTGTTTGAGTTCTGAGCTCATCAAGACATGTGGAAGAATAATTTCTTACTTCCATGACCTCAGAATCAAGTTGCTCATTGTTATGCTGTTCTGTGTTTTTTCTGGGTGATCTGGATAAAGTATCGGCAAGATAAAGAAGTTTGGCTTTTGTGTAAACAAGACTGAAATTGTACTTTTGCAATTTGAGCATCATGCGTTGCAATCTGGCTGGAGCTGTATGCATTGGCTTTCTCAAAATAGTAACTAGAGGTTGGTGATCAGTTTAGATCTGGATAGGTCGATCATGAAACTTCGAACATGCAAACACAATTGCCAAAAGCTCTTTCTTCAATCTGGGCATACTGCATCTCAGTCTGGGTAAGAGCTCTCGATGCATAGGCTACTGGTCTACCCTCTTGAAGAATGACTGCACCTAGAACAAAGTTAGAAGCATCACAGGAAAGAGTAACTGGTTTGTAAACATCATAGTAGCTGAGAGTTGGTGGGTTAGCAGCTTTCTGTTTCAGGACATCAAATACTCTTTGGTGCTGTTCTGACCATGACCAAGTTACATCTTTGCATGTCAGCTCTCTTAGCGGTGCTGAAAGTTGGCTTAAATCTGGAATGAACTTGCCTAGATAGTTGACCGTGCCAAGAAAACATCGTAGGGCTTGAACATTGTCTGGAACTGGCATCTCAAGAACTGCAGTTTGCTTTGAAGAATCTGGTCATAAACCTGAACTGGTAAACAAGTGACTAACATAAGTAACTTTTTGTTGCCTGAACTTCTGAGGATTCTACTTAAGATTCACTTCACATGCTCTTTCCAGAACCTTCTTGAAGTTTCTGTCATGTTCAGCTTCACAGTTGTCTCCTACTAGAATATCATCTACTAGAATACCACAGAGATAACCAGAAAATAATTTGTTTCATTGCATGCTGAAAGACTTCACTGGCAGAACGTATTCCTCTTTCTTGTCACTAATGTCCAGAACTTACACTATTTTCTCCTGCTGCTCCTTAACTACCTTTTAGTCCTCTCACTTCACTCTCTACTTCTACTGTCCACACTCACCTCTTCTAGGTTAATTTCTCACTACCTTCTCCCACATCAATCTTGTCCGACTTCTCCTCTGGAGTCAGTTTTGCTGATTGGTTTTTACAACTGCATCTGAAGCTTTCTCTAACCCACTCCGTTTGCCCTGCGGGCTCACTCCGCTCCTCTCCCTACCCCCAATTCCCACCCACCCCCAGGGGTCGTACTCTTATACTTACTTAACCACACCTCTTCCTCTTCCAATCAATTCTAGTAATTACTAGCCACACCTCTTCCTTCACCTACTACTATCATAACACTCCACCGCATTTTCATCTTCTCTTATATCAACCTTACCATATCCTTCACATTTCTCCAACCACACCCTTTACATATATACAATAATAAATCTGCACAATGTATACACCTCATACCCCACTACTTATCCTACCTCTATTCACACTACTACTACTACTTATTCCTCTAATCTTTGCCTACATACTTACTTCCTATGAATATCCACTTCATCTAGACTATCCCTATCCCAACAAAGAAACCAATGCTCCATCCATTCCACTCCTCCTTAACCATGCTAACATAACAACTTCACCTAAATACCTGCTTGCAAAGTATCATAGAATACAACATCTGAAATATTACACCCTCAACCTCAGGAAAATTCTACTTCTATACAACAAATTCCCCAACTCAAGCTACATAGATGTACTACTCCGTATAAAAGATAGAGATATCCACCCTAACCCAGGCCCAACAAATACTCCTAGTACTCTCCACAGCCAAAATCCCTACCCAATCAATCCACATAGTAAAACATCTAACTCCCTCCATGTAGCCCATCTTAATATACGCAGCATAAACAAGATACCTCAACTACAAGCTCTAGTAGAAGTATACTCCTTTGATATCCTCTGCTTAACAGAAACATGGTTAAAACCTTCTACCAAAGACAATGAATTCCTTCCACCTGGATATAACATACTAAGACTCGGAGAGTAGCCAAGAAAGGTGGAGGGGTAGCTATTCTATTTAAAGTAGGACTACAGCTAATCACTTACAACTGTAAAATACCTGTTGATTCCAATGCTGAAATTCTCATCTCCAAACTTCAAATTAACAATGCCAAATCCATCTATATCATCTGTATGTATCTTCCACCCGGTAATAACATTTCCACTATGGAAAATATTCTTTGCTGGCTTTCCCAATACTTGCCTCAAGAAACCATAATCCTAGGAGATATAAACATTGACTGGAGCTGCTATTGCAGCAGCCTCCCTACAACCCACATCAACCTACATGGTTTTACTCAAACTATTACATCCCCTACCAGGATCAATAAAACTAACCAGAAAGCTAGCATATTAGACTGGATTCTCATAAACCATCACCCTCACAACTATGATTCAGGAACCCACCCTGATGATATAAGTGACCACTCACTTACCTATATTATCAGACACAAAACCCATACTCCCAATCCTAAATCTGTCAAAAATATCAGATCCAAAAAGAACTTTAACCCGGAGCTATTCGAAAATGAACTAAGAATATGCAATTGGTCTCCCTTAAAATACCTCCCTTTAGAAGAAGCCATCAAGTACTTTAACTCTAAATTTCTGGCTATTCTCAACCAACATGCTCCAATCAGATTAATCAGAGTTAAAACCAACTCTGCCCCATGGCTTTCAAAAGCAACCAAAGACAAAATGTACCTTAGAAATAAACACTGGGCCAAATGGAGAATGACTAAAAACCCTGCTGACCAACAAACAAGAAATGACACTAAGAAAGCTATACTCTCTGATAAAAAAAATTACTACCTACAATTCCAACAAACTAATCAATACAACCCTCAAAAATTCTGGACTAGCATTAACCAACTACTCCACCCAGGTCAATCCACCACACCTAACCCTCAAGACACTGACCATACTAACCCCATAAATACAGCCAATATATTCAATACCTTCTTTACAAATACTATCCAAACACTGGCTAGTCAGCTAACACCTAATAGCTTCATAATACCCACCTATAACTCTACCTCACCCCCTCTTTTTCATTTACAACCTGTCCCAACTACATACATCCAAACCCTCATACAAAAACTAAAACCATGCTCTCCCTCTGCAGATCAACTACCTGCCAATTTTCTACAGCTATCAGCCAAATCCATAACTTACCCTGTTTCCATTCTGATCAATAGGACGATTACCGAAGGTCACATGCCTAGCCTATGGAAAGTCTCTCATATTATCCCTCTCCATAAAGGCAGAAACTCTAATGAGCTCTCCAACTGCCATCTTATTGCCCTTCTCTCCCCTCTAGCAAAGATCATGGAGAAATGTATCCATAGGCAATTACTTGACCACTTAACACAAAATAACTTACTTTCTAGCTGTCAACATGGTTTCAGACCTTCACACAGTACTACCACTGCCCTCCTTTCCTTTACAGATTATATTAACAAAAATCGTAACCTTAATAACCTCTCTTCGGCACTGTTCATTGACCTGTCTAAAGCATTCGACATGGTCAATCATCAGATTCTCCTCAACATACTAGAATCACTATCATTTGACGCACCTTCTATAAAATGGTTCCAGTCCTACCTAGATAAAAGACAACAGGCAGTTATTTGGCATAAGAATCTTTCTACCCTCCAACCAGTTTCACTGGGTGTCCCTCAAGGGTCTATACTTGGACCTCTCTTCTTCTCAATATTTATTAATGACCTTCATCTAGCCATCCCCCAAGCCACATGTATACAATATGCTGATGACTCGACATTTATATGCTCAGCCAAATCCATGTCTGAACTTCTCTCTCTTACCCAGAAAGTATTTAACACAGTAGAACAATGGTTTACACAATACTGTCTTCTTTTGAACCCCCAAAAAACTAAACTCCTCCTCTTTAATCTAACCCACAAGTCCTCTCCACTTGATTTCTCAGTTATATCCACTACTGGCACCATCATATCACCTGACACATCTACCAAACTACTGGGAATCACCATTGATAACAACTTGAACTTTGACATCCATATCAACAATACAATAAAACCGTCAACAAAAAACTCGGCTCCCTCTATAGAATTACATCATACCTTTCTCCCACAGCTAGAACAACTATAGCCCATACTCATCTAATCTCTACCCTCCTTTATGCCTCACCTATTTTTACTGAACCTTTCAAAAATAACCTCAGCAAACTGGAAACTTCCTACAATAATATTGCTAGATTTGCAACAGGTAACCCCTACAGAACCCACCACTGCTTAAATATAAAGCAGCTGGGATGGCTTGAACTACAAAACTTGATTAAATTCCATCAACTAACCATCGCCCATAAAACTCTTTATAAACCTTAGTGCACTCATAGTCTATCTACCCTCATCACTCCATACACAAATCTGAAATCACTGCGTTCTTCTCACAAAAATCTTTTATACATTTCAAAATCTAACAACAAAGCTGGCGAATCTCTCTTCTCTAATGCTGTTGGAAAAACCTGGAATCTTCTCCCCAGTGACCTCTCCTCTCTTCCCTCTCTATCACTCTTCAAAAATAGACTAAAACCCTTCCTTAGAACACACTGGTTGTGCCCCTGTACTAAACCTGACTAGGCAACTATCTATCTAATTGAACTAAACTCTGCCTAGCCCTCACTACTCAGAAATTAGTACATATTTTATCCCTATAAATTCTATTTTCCTCCCAAACTTCACTATGCAGAATATCCCTTTACATTTCCTACTGAAAAATATACTTGTTTTCTTCCTTTTCCATTATGTATATACTTATCCTGCCTCCCCTCTAGATCTTAGTTTTTCTATTTATAAATGACTTATAACTGCATACTGTATAGTAGAAACATTCTGGCACTACAAGATTTTTTATCTATCCATGAAAAATAATACGTTTAACCTGCAATATTGTTTTCTTTTTATATATAATTAATTCTATTTAGTTATCTTTCCTGTTATTTTTTTGTGTTTATGTGCCTTAAATCTGCTAGTTGAACATGAATATTTTCATTTAGTCTTATTTTGTACATTGATTACTAAGCTTTTCATTTATCTGTATTGGAGCTTATCTCCTCGGGCCTCTACTGAAAATGGACATGTATCCAGTTAGACTAGCCCGGTCAACAAATGTAAAATAAATAAATAAATAAATGGAATTTTCTGAAATCTGTATCTTCCAAATAGCATACCAAATGTGGTTAAGAATGAAGATTTTTGGTCAAGCAAATTTTGCCAAAATTAACACACTGCATCTAAGACAGAAAAAAAGTACAGTTGTGTACACTTACCATAAATGTAGATGTTTGAGTGTATTCACTGTTGCAGTCATCACTTTTGGGTTATCTGCTTGCAATAGCCCTCAGTCGGCCTGATTAACAAAGCATTGGGTCCTGCATCGGTTGCTGTCCCTTCTTCCATGACGTGAGGGCTATAAAACATGCAGCCGACGCTATTACATCAGTTTGTCTTGTCCCAAATGTCAGGTGACCCTTAATGGGAAGCAATTAAATCTATAAATATACAAAAAGCTTTTGAAGATAGCAAAGGAAAGTAGAGGTATAGCAAAAAAAAAAAAGAAGGGGGCTGGAGGGAGGGTAACCAGGACTGCAACAGTGAATACACTCGAACATCTACATTTATGGTAAGTGTAATCAACTGTACTATGTTCTTCGTGTTTCACTGTTGCAGTCATCACTTTTGGGTAGATTCCCAAAGCTAAGGATGGGAGGAATTTAAATAGAATTAGGACCAGCTAAAAGGCCCTGCAAGACTGCAGTGGCAAAGCCAGCTCTGGATTTAGAGTAAATTGGTAGATGGTAATGGTTGGTGAAAGTACATACAGAACTCCAGGTAGCAGCTTCTAGGATGTCCCTGGTAAGGCTGTAGAGGTAGATGCAGCCCTGGTAGAGTGGGGTCTGATACCCTGTGGGATAGGTTTTCCATGGTGTTTGTAAAAGAAATGAATGCAAGGGCCTATCCATTTGGAAATGGTTTGCTTTGAAATAGCCTTCCCCTCTGCCCCTGCAACAAATGCCACCAGCAGTTGGTCAGATTTCCTTTGAGGTTTAGTTCTGTCCAAGTATAATCTAAGTTGTCTGTGCACATCTAAGGAGTGCAGAATCCATTCCTCTTTGTTCTGTGGATTAGGGAAGAAGGTTGGCAAATGTATGAACTGATTAAGGGCCACATTGGATGCCACCTTGGGCATGAAGGAGGGATTGGTCCTGAGGGACACCCTGTCCGCATGGAAGATGATGAAAGGCTCCACTGCTATGAGGGCCTGTAATTCAGATATCCTTCTTGCTGAAGTGATTGCAAAAAGGAAAGTTGTTTTCCAAGAAAGGAATTTTAAGTCCGCAGTGGCAGCTGGCTCGAAAGGAGGAAGGGTGAGTTTTTCCAATACAAATTTGAGATCCCAGGCTGGAGTTGCAGCTCTCCTGGGTGGTTGTAGATTTTTGGCCCCTCTGAGGAACTGCTTAAGCAGTGGATGAGAGAAGAGGGGTGGCTCTGTTATAATGAGCTGTGGTGGCTGAAGTGTGGATTTTGATGGAGGAGAAAGACAGGCCCTTATGAAGCGTGTCCGTTAAGTATTGTAAAATCTGAGGTAAATTGGGCACTGTTGTGCTCATCCCTTGAGCTTGGTTCCAGGCACAGAATCTTTTCCATTTTTCAGCGTAAGACTTTCTGGTACTAGGCCTCCTTGCCTCTAACATTATATCCATCACTGGTTTACTGAGAGATGGTAAAGGAGAAATTATGTAATTAGCCAGCCTGCTAGATTCAGTGTTTGAAGTTGAGGGTGCAGAATTTGGTTCTCCTGCTGAGACAATAGAGTAGGAATCTGAGGCAGGTGCCATGGGGCCAACAGTGACACACTGCGCAAGAGGGGGTACTAGTGTTGGCATGGCCAGTCTGGTGCAATCAAAATTGTCCTTGGTTTGTCTTGTTTGATCTTTAGTAGTACTTTGGAGAGCAGAGGCAGAGGAGGAAAGGCATAAGCTGATAGGTTTTTCCAGCTGAAGGACAGAGCACCCACTTTCCAAGCTTATTTGTGGGGAGTCCTTGTGCAGAATTTGTCCAACTGATGGTTTTGGGGGGAGGCAAACAGGTCTATATCTGGGCTCCCCCATTTGCTTGTCAACATGTTGAAAATCCTTGGTTCCAGTTTCCACTCATGTGGGTCCACGAGGTTTCTGCTTAGTTCGTCTGCTACAGTATTTAGTTTTCCTAGCAGGAATTGAGCTTGTAAATGTACTTGATGGCTCAGGGCTGTGTTCCACAATGCCATGGCTACTCTGCAGAGGAGGTAAGAATGTGTACCCCCCCTGCTTGTTTATGTACCACATAACATTGGTCTGGGCCTAAGCAAGGAAGGCAGTAAGAATGGAAATACTTATGAGGTATTTGTTTCCCACAAGTTAAACAATTATTTACTTTGTCTGACATCGGCTGAGGCAAGAAAGAGTCCGCAACGGGGTACTTAGCTTTTTTCGAAGTCTTCGGTAGCTGAAATCTCTGGATCTGACCGACCAGCACTTGCGAACAGCTTCTGCTTCGGGCACCGCGTGGCAAGAAAGACTGAAGAAAATGGCGTCGGCTGATGCTTTTATACCCCAGATGCTCTGACGTCGGGGAAAGTGCGACATCAGCCGAGGCCAGACCCAGACTTTGGAATCCGGCCGACTGAAGGGCTGCCTGAGGCAGGACAACCCATATGTTATGACTGCAGATGCATCCTTGAAGGACATCATTGGTGTTGTCTGTCTTTATCATTAATTGTCCTGGAAGAATGTGGTCCTTGAAGGCAGTCAGAGCATTCTGTACAGCTAACATTTCTTTTTGATTGAGATGCAGGTGCATTTGACTTGGGTTCCATTTGCCCCGAATGCACTTCCCTGCCAGGTGGGCCCCCCATGCACAGTCTGATGCATCTGTTGTTAAGGTTTGGGTGGCAGTGGGTGGTGTGAATGGTAGACCCCTGTTTTGGTGGCAGGCCTATGCCCACCAAAGGAACTCTAGGCGTAGACAAGGTATGATGGGAATCATTGCTTCTAGGTCCTGTGAATGTTGACACCATAGGCTTTTGAGATACCATTGCAGTTTCCTCATATGCAGCCTTGCATATGGAATTAAAAGAATGCAGGAAGCCATGAACTCCAAGGCTTGCTGTATTTGCAAGGCTTGCTGTATTTGCCTTGCAGATAACTGGGTTTTTTGTGGCCACTTGTTTGAAGTAGGTTGTCAAATAAATCCGTTTCTCTGGCGTGAGGAAAGCCATCTGGGAAGTTGTATTCAGGCTTGCTCCCAGGAATATAATTTATTGACAGGGTACCAGGTGTGATTTCTTTTCATTTATGGTGTACCCCAGACAAGTCAGTACCTTTTGAACAAAGGCCAGATGATTCAAAAGTATTTCCTGGCTTTCTGCCTGAATCAGACAATCATCCAGATATGGGTATATTTGAATATTTCTTTTTCTGCAGAATGCAATGACTGGAGCTAGGCACTTTGAGAATACCCTGGGCACAGTAGATAAGCCAAAGGGCAGTGCAGAGAACTGATAGTGCCTGTAGCCTGCTTTGAAGTGTAGGTATCTTCTGCAAGACTCCCTGATAGGGATGTGCAGGTATGCTTCTTTTAAATCTAGTATTGCCAACCATGCATTTTTGCCTAGCATAAAAGTAGCTAGTGAAGTCTCAGCATCTGGAATTTTGGAATCACGAGAGAGGTATTTAGAGTAGAAAGGTCCAGGATAGGACGCCATGTATTGCCTTTTCTGGGTACCAGGAAAAGGCTCGAATAGAACCCTTGTCTCTTTTCCTCTTCTGGTACCAATTGAATAGCCCCCATGTTTAAGAGAGAGAGAGTACTTGATATTGGGCCTCTGCCCACTGATTTGGAGGTTGATCTGGCCACCCGCTTGGTGCTGGTAAGGTGTGGAATTAAAATCTGTATCCTTGGGACATTATATTTAAAACCCATTTGTCCTGGGTAATGAGTTCCCAGTTTTTGGCCTGCAGACCAATCTTTCCGCCTAAAGGAGCATTCAGTTGGGAAGTGCTTGGAAGTTTTAGAAGCAAGTCATTGTGTTTTCCATACGGGGGAGTCTTACTACTCCCTGATTTGTGTGCGGAAACCCTCCACTGCATAGTCTTGTGTGTCCCCTGGGACTGAAACCTTGGGTTTCTGCCATGTCCTGGTTTGGCTTGAGAAGACCTTGAAGAAGCTGGAAAGGACCAATTCTTAGAGGGCCAGTGCCTACTAAATCTAGGAGGCTGAACTTGTAAGAAATCTTTTAATAGTTTGCATAGAATTAGCTTTATCTTCCATCTTTTTAAGAACTTCCTCAGCCTTGTTGTCAAACAGGCGGTCCTGATTTAAGGGAGCATCCAACAATATAGCTTTAACATGATCAGGTACAGACTGCTCCTTAAGCCAAGCATGCCTTCTGAGCACAGAACCAGTAACAGCAGCCCTGCAAGAGGCTTCTAAAGAATCAAATCCACATTGCAAAGTATGTTTTCCAACCTGTTTAGCAGAATGCATTAAATCCTGTAATTCTTTATTTTCCGGACAGTCAGGAATCAACATCATTTTCTGTTTAAGCAATCCAATAACATGTTGTTGATACTTTATGAAACTGGAAGTTTAAAGCCCTAATGGCCAAGGTTGCAGAAGTGTAAACCTTCTTACCCCATCTATCCAGCGCCCTGGAGTCTCTATTAGAAGGGGTAGGATTTATAGCAGTAGAAGCCTTAATGCCCTTGGGTCCCTGTGAAATGGCTTCTGGATCTGCAATAGGATTTTTAAAAAAGGAACTTGTGTGAATCAGGAACCCTGTAATATTTGTCAGGTTTTCTGGGAGCAGGAGGCAAGGAATCAGGGGCCAAACTAGATTTCGAAAAGGCATCATCAACAATGTCTAGTACAGGAGGAATAGCTAAAGGCCTATGCTGAGGCAGGAGTAAGAAATCTCTAAGCCTCTTTTTTGAATCAGAAAAATCCTGGCTTTCCCAATGGAAATGCTCTCTTAGAGTATGCAAGGTTTCACCAAAAGAAAAATTCTCTGGAGAGGAGGCAAAGAGAATAGAGTCCTCTGCATCAGAATCCTGATAAGTAGATAAGGGCAAATCCAGATCATCAGAAGAATCAGAAAAACTGAATCCTGGTCAGAAGATTTATAAATAACTTCAGTCCTAGGTCTTTTAGAAGGGGGAGGTTGGCTTCCTCTGATTAAAGTTATAAGATCTTCAGCCATTCTTATTTGTTTTTTAGGCATAGACGCCTGAGCATGTGGACTGGGCGTTGTTTTTTTGGGCATGGTTTGAGATTTAGGCCTAAAAGAAAAAGGAGGCGTCGGTTTAATATGCAAGTCCATAGGCCTGAATACACCCTCAGAAGCCGGTGCCTGCACAGCGGCTCAGGACCCATCCAAGGTAGAGACATCAGCAGGTTCCATAGTTGAAGCATCTCGCGGCATGCCGGACTCCGAATGGGTTTCAGTAGAGGCCTGCAAATCAGAAGTGGCGGGTATCAGGGGCTGCGAAAGCGCCTCACTGAGTACCGACGAACTGGTGATTGGCTTAGGAGAAGCGTCGTCAGCAGTTCTGGACCTCAGCGGCCTGTCTCTGTCTTTATCCAAGCGTTTTTTCGGAATCCCGGTAGTTGGATGGCTAACCAATGACATTTCTGGATAATTAAACCGAGAACAGAAATATTTAGAAGCGAAAATATACCAATGACATAGTGTGCTGATTAAATAAAGCACAAAATCGACAGCACAGTACGTTGTGGTCAGAGCCTAGGCAAGGAATACAGTGCGAATGAAAATCTTTATGAGGTATTTGCTTTCCACAAGTAATGCAATTATTAAATTTTTACTGACAGTGGTAAGGAGCAAGAAAAAGTTTCCTCAATGGGGTACTTGAATTTAGTTGAAGACTTCGGTTCTGAAACTCGAAAAAGAAAATTTCAGGAGTCGGCCGACTGGCACTTGCAAACTGCTTCTGCTTCGGGCACCGCACAGCAAGAAAGACTGATGTAATGGCGTCGGCTGCATGTTTTATACCCCTGACGACCTGACATCATGGAAGAAGGGACAGCAACCGACGCAGGACCCAAGACTTTATTAATCAGGTCGACTGAGGGCTAATGCAAGCAAATAACCCAAAAGTGATGACTGGAACAGTGAAACACGGAGAACATCAGTGGTGTTTGGCCTGAGGGGAGCAACTTCTTATACTGTGTGCATTAGGTAAGAAGGTCTTTTTAATGCTTTGTTCAGATCTCTTGGATCAATACATATTCTGATATCATCTGCACTTTTCTTATGAGCTACACCATGGAGGATACCCATTCAGTAGGCTCTTCTACTGGACAAATTACTCCTTGCTGCACCATTTTGTCTAACTCAGCTTTGACTCTGCTCTGCATAGCTACTGGAACTTTCCGTGCTGGTCTGATAACTGGGCTGACCTCTGGGCCTAACTTCATAGAGTACACAGCTGGTAGTTTGCCTAGTTTGTCTGCAAAAATATCAGCATACTCAGAAAAAATGGTTTGGGCAAAATTTGAGCTGTTGTCATTCAGGCTTACATAGTGAACTTCTTTATTAAGTGAAAGCAGTCCCATTTTCAAACTGTCTGAGAGGCCTAATAATGACTGCACATGTCTATCGACTACGGAAAATTGCAAGTCATAGCTGTTCCCAGCAGAGTAACATGAATGCACTACTAAACCTTTGGTTTGAATCTCTTCACCACCATAAGCAACAAGTTTTGCATACTATGTCAAATCAAGTTGTTCTGCAGTTTTACTCTAACAAATGTTTCTGCTAACGTAACATTGCACTTTGAGCCAGTATCTACTTTGAGATCTACAGGACTCCCATTAATCCAAACAGTACAAAATATCTCATTCTTTCCCCACAAATCTACTGCACTGACTGCTTCACCAAGCGCAAGCACATCATCAACCCAAAAAAGTAGGGATGCAACTTTCTAATTGATCAACTTGCCTCTTGGAATGCCCTCTTTTAGTAAAAGAATGTGCCTTACTTGATTTACAAAACCTTTTTGAAATTATTCCACTTATTGCAAAAATGACACTGTTGACCAAAAGCCAAGCACTTTTCTCTTCTGGGTTTGTGATTTCCACCACAATTACGACAGCTGACTGTGAAGCTTGGTGGAAGCACATGTTTTGACTTTGCTGACTCACCCTTGTGCTTCACTCAGCATGCTCTTGAATTTGCTGAAAGACTCGGGGTTTCCCAGGAACTGATACAGGACCTGCAGTAGCTGTCATATGATTGGGCCTGTTTCTTTTAACCACGTGCTGCATACCATCAACATGAGCTTTGTTACTGTGCCTTCTGCAGCCATTCTAATTTGTAAGCATACTTGTGTGCTTTTCTGTAAGTTTGTATATATCTGACAAATCTCAGTGGCCTTATTTAACGTTAACTCACTGTCATGAAGCAAAATCTTTCTCACTGTGTCATTATTAATACCACATACAAGCCTGTCCTTTATCAACTCATCTCTCAAATCACCAAATTTGCACATAGGTTCATAGGTTTATACTAGGCTATCTGCCCTAAGGCATTTATAAGCCTAGCCCAAATTTTTGTGGCTTACGCCAACCCTTATATGAAAAAAATACTGTGCCCATTAGTTTGTTGTGCCTCTGTCCAGCAGTGACACAGAGATGATTCCCAGGATAAACCTACGATCTCCCATCCACAGGTCAAGATTTCTCTTGAACAGAGCCAGCGAGGTGCTCTGCATCACATGGATCGGGATTTTATTCCACAGCATAGGGAGTCTCTGAGTGATAAATCTATCCCTCCAGCACGTCCTATTTATATCCGTGCTAAGGTTTAAGTCGCTTGCTCTAGTGGTTTTGGTGGATTTGGATTTTTTGAGGTGGAGCATGTCCATTAATTCCGGGTTGGACATGGCCTTGTATGTCAGGCACATGTCACCTCTGAGCAGGCGGTATGCAACTGAATAGAGCTGGAGTTTCTTCAATCTGGCAGCATATGACAGATTTTGGAGTCCCTTTATCCTTTTGGTGAGGAACTTTTGGGGTCTCTCCAATTGCTGCAGATGTCGGGTGAGATACATCCCAAATGGGGCATTGTACTCGATCATTGGTCTGATAAGTGAAGAGTACAGGGAACAATGACCTCACTAGATCTGGATGTGAATCCCTTCATGATCAGGTGGGCAATGTAGAAGGTCTTTCTAACCACTTTAGCAACGTGAGTGTCAAAAGAAAGGCCACTGTCAACCTGGGTCCCCAGGTCCCTGATAACCTCTTCTGTGCTTAGTGGATTGCCACCTATATGGTAGCTTGGGGTTACCTTGTTTTTCCCGAAGGGTATGACTATACATTTTTTGGCATTTAACTTCAGGCCATGGCTCTGGCACCAGCTATCTGTTTCCTTGAGTCCCTTCTGAAGGATATCCGTGTCCGATGCACTTTCCACTATGGCACCCAGTTTGCAGTCGTCTGCAAACTTTGTCAGCCAAAGTCCTCCCATGTTGGCCTGTACTTCTGAGAAGTAGATGCCGAACAATAGGGGCCAAGGACCGAGCCCTGTGGGACACCACTTGTGACCGGCTTGGAGTCTGACATAGCGCCAGCAACTCTAACCCTGTGGGTTCTGTCCTTAAGCCAGTTTGCAACCCATCTTGTGACATATGGGTTTACATTTAAGCTGGTAAGTTTTTCTACAATACCCGAGTGGGGTATTGTGTCGAAGGCCTTTGCAAGGTCAAGGTAGGCTGTATGGACTGCCTTTCCCTCATCAATGGCCTTGGTGACTGTTTCGAAGAAGTCGACCAAGTTCAAAAGGCATGATCTGCCCTTGACGAAGCCAAACTGGGTCGGTCCAATGTCTGCAAGTCCCTATATCTTTGTTTATGAGCTCCATTATGATCCTCTCCATAGCTTTGCAGACTAGACTTGTTAAGCTTATGGGGCGGTAATTACCAGGGTCCGATGAGGCACCGCCTGTGTGGAGTGGGACCACAGTTGCCGTCGCCACTCCTTGGGCACGTATCCTGTGGTAAGGCTGAGATTAAACAGCTGCCTTATGTGCAGGTTTAATTCCTCATTTAGCTCGTGTAGCACACAGCCGGGGACACCATCTGGTCCCATTGATGCTGTGTTTTTAGCTTTAGAGAGCAGCTTTCACCTGCATTTGAGATGTCTGGGAGGCTACACTCTGCTGGGATAGTTATCGCTCCTTTAGGGGGGGAGAGGGGGGTGAAGTTTGCACTGAACCTGTCTGCCAGTATGTTGGCAATGTCTGTGGGTTCAGTGATTTTTGTATCATTTTGGACTAATTCTCAGCATATCTGGGAGTTTCCACCCAGGTTCCTAACATAGCTGAAAAAGGCCTTATGATTGTCCTTTGAATCCATGGCAATTTTTCTCTCAAAATTGGCCTTAGTTGATTTTATGAGTGCTCGTATTTTTACTAATAATGATCAGGGGTGACTTCCCTTTTATGGATTTTGTTCTATCATGTAATAGCTTTCTCCTCTTATTGTAAAGTTTGTTAATGGCTGGGGTCCACCAGACTGGACGTTTGCCCTTTGTGGAAAGAGTCTTGGTTTTATTTGGGATTGCCTGATCCATGCAGTCCTGGAGGTGTTCATAGAAGGCATTTGTAAGGGCTTTCGCAGCTTGGGTTGTGGTTTCCGCTGGCTCAGGGGCCTTGAAGGATACCACACCAGTCTTGAGTAGTGTGAAGTTTGCTTTAGAGAAGTTCTTCACTGTGGTCTTTTTTGTTTGGGGTGGGGGCGGGATGTGGATTTCCAGTGAGATTAGTTTATGATCAGATCTCACCAATGAGGGATATACTTCCGGTGTGGAGCATTTTGTCCCCATGTTTGTGATAATGAGATCTAGTATATTTTCTCCTCTCATGGGAACAGTGAATAGCTGTTCCATGGCATTTGAATTTATGAACTCCAGGAACCATTGGGCTAGAAAGTTAGGGCTTGAGTAATGTTCCCAGTCTATATTCGGGTAGCTGAAGTCACCCAATATGATGGTGTTTGGAGATACATTTATACCCTCCAGTGTCTTCAGGAAGGCTGTGTGGGATTCCTGAGTTTGAGAGGGTGGCCTGTAGCATGCTACAATTTGTAGAGCAGTTTTGCCTATGGTTAGTTGCACCTGGATGGTTTCCGAAACTTCGTGCGTTGCCACCAACCTGGAGGTGTGGGTATCCTTTATGAATTACATTTTAGCCTTATTTCTTAAATCAGTTATATATGCTGCTAAAGTTTCACCAGGCTTTTGATCTCTTGTGTAAAAGAAGTGCCTCCTCACTGTAACATTTGTTTCGGGGTTACACATTTCTCTAAATTTATGTATTAAGCACTCTAGGTTTTCCCTTGTTTCAGCCGGCACAACTATATGGTGGTCTTTCCCCTCCCCTGCAAACAAAACAGGTGCATACACAAATTAATGTTTTGTTTCAATGGCCTCTGAACCAACTAAATTAAACAGGATAAACGCTTTTGTACCTGTGTCTGTCAGAAAATGTAGCCTGTATGAAAATATCGTATTCATGCTCAAAAACTCCAGTTTTCTGCAATATTGTTATCAAACAGAAGTGGTATGGGTCTGCAAAATCCTTATGTCATGCCCACAGATTATAGTAAAACACAATACAAAATGGCCCTTGTAATTATGTACAAACATGCATACACACCATAGGTAGGTACTAGGCTATCGGCCCAAGGGGGCCTATGCAAGCCTAGCCAACAAGGTTCCCTGGCTTACGCCACCCAAGAAAGTTATTTTCCTGTGCCACTGTCGAGAAGAGACACAGAAGTGATCCCCGGGGTGTATTTCCTATTTCAAAAAGAAGAAGCAAGCAACTGTGAGCTATGAAAACTAATTTAATTAGTTAAACATATATAAAACTTCCAGTAAACAAAACAGACCGGTTTCGGCTTGGGTTTTTACCTAGCCTTCATCAGTGCAAATCCACATAAAACATTTGAAGTCCTTTATATAGTTAGTAATAATTGAAAACAGAATATGATTGGTGAGCTCATGAATATACATACAAATATTCATAAATATTCATTAAGTCCAGGCTGAAATAATGCACCTAGTTTTACTATCCATTTCTTTTCTTTTACATTCAGTTTAATGTGCCATCCTGATTTATTACTTCTATCACCAATTATTTTGTCAATAATTGTGAAATGAAATCTGGCCGTGCTGTGTTTGAGAGTATGTTTGTACAATGCATTACTAGCTCTTTTACATTTGACATCACTCAGATGTTCCGAGATGCATTGTTTGAAGAGGTCTTGCTGTTTGGCCAATATAAAAAGCATTACAGCCACAAGAGGCCATGTAAATTATCCAGTCTATATTGCAGTTTGCAAAGAACTTAATGTCAAATATATGGCCGCTATTGTTGCTAGAAAAATGTTTAGTTTTCAGTACATATTTGCAATTACTGCAATGGCCACAAGGCATACAGCCCACAAGTTTATCACCTGATATTAAAGTCTGGATCATATGCAAATTTCTGGATTCAGAGTGATGCTTGTAATGATTGAAATAGGCACCCACATTTTTCCCTTTCCTGAATGAAAATAAACATATTTCAGGTATATGGTTGGACAAAGCAGAGTCTGCTAAAAGAATATTCCAATGCCGTTTAATAATATGAATGAATTTGTTGGTATTTCTACCATAAGTAGTTGTAAATCGCAAAATGTTGTTGTTGCTCTGTAATTTATTTTTGTATCTGAGGAGATCATCCCTGTTGAGTTGTGATGCATGATTACTGGCAGTAGTAACATAACCCATGCTATAACCCCTTTTCTTTGAACCTGTCAATCAGATCCTGACTATAAACCTGAAAAGTATTGTCATCTGAACAAATCCGTCTCATTCTGATAAATTGTGACTTCAGGAGATTTCTGGCTATATGTTTAGGATGAAAGCTGGATGCGTGGAGTAAGGTGCTATATTTAGGATATTTCTTGAATACTTGTGTACTAAGTGTGTTGTCTGCATTCCTTGTTACCAAGACATCCAAATAGGTGATCCTATATTGATCAAAGTTGATGGTGAAATGTAAGCCCCATTTATTGTCATTAAGATATTAAACAAATTCCTTCAAGTATTCAATATCAGACCTCCACACCATCCAGCAATCATCCAAATATCTATGCCAAATATCAGTCTCAGGCAAATAGAGATTGTGTGCATCATCATATATGATTTGATCCTCAATATATGCCATGCACAGATCAGCACAGATTGGAGCAAAGGATGCTCCCATGGCAGTACCTTTGATTTGAAGGTAACACTGTTTACCGTAGAAAAACACATTTTTTGTGAGAACATGTTCAGTCAGGCATATCAGGAAAGTGTTAAAGCCGGGGTTATACATTTGTGATTTATAAAGCCAGTATTCAACTGCATCTAATCCTGCCCAGTGTGGTATATTGGTATATAATGTGCTGACATCCAGGGTGCATAACCACCAGTCATCTTCGATTTGCATGTCATTGATGATACCCAAAAATTCTGTAGTATCTTGGATCCTAGATCTTACCCATTTTAATAAGGGCTTAAGATATTTGGTTAAAAATTCAGAAAGGGGATCAGTAAGAGACCCATTTCCTGCCACAGTTGGTCTACCTGGTGGGTGCAAAGGATCTTTGTGAATTCTGGGTAAGAAATAAATATATCGATTAACCGGATCAGTAATGGTCAGGTGGTTTAAGGTGTTAGATGTTATAATACCATTCTCCAATGCTAAATTCAAAAATGTGTCAATTTGTTGTTTGAACATGGATGTAGGATCTAATGGCATTTTCATGTAATATCTGGCATCATCCAGATGTTTATGAGCCTCAATGTCATAATCAGTCCAGTTCATAACAACAACCACACCTCCTTTGTCAGCGGAAATGATTACCAATTCTTTGTTGTCAACTAGTTCTGCTAAACTGGTTAGATCAATCTGAGAAATGTTGTTCAACATAGGTGGAATCATGTTGGAAGTAAAGTGTAGATCTTTAAGAACACTATGTTGAAAATGGCTTACACTGGGATGCATAGGTGGAGCAAAATTAAATTTATGGTATCTGAAATTATCCGCCATATAATCATGTTGTTTGTTATCCTGAAAATGTAATTTAAGATTAATCAATCTACAAAATGCTGCTATATCCTGTGCAAAAATATCCTCATACACAAAAAACAGGAATAAAAGAAAGGCCTTTATTTAACAGAGCAATTTGCGATTCAGATAATACTGTGTCAGAAATATTCAATACAATGGTATTGGCGTGTATATTTGTTGGTCAACAATTCCATAAGATTCTGCAAACCTGACTTTTTCTATGTTTCCTGCCTCCCCTCTTGTAGGGCCTAAAGGGGCCCCACTGTTGTTACGTTTGGGGCTCGGGGAGTCTGTGGTGTATTGTGTATCAATATCTGTACCAGAGGAGGAATCACCCTCTGAAGAGTCTGTAAAAGTACTGTGTTTCTTAAGAATAGATCTTGTACGTTTTTGATCTCTTAAAAATTTTTTAAGCTTTCTTTCTTTTTTCTTTTTCTTTTCAGATTTACTTAATTTCGAACACCAACTCAAAGAAAGAAAGCTTAAAACATTTTTAAGAGATCAAACTGATTATGAGAAAGGTCAGCCTTTCAGACAGACCAGACATGTTAGGCTTGAGGGCAGTTATAAGAACACTAACCAAACCCCTAAACCCAAACGTAACAACAGTGAGGCTCCTTTAGGCCCTACAAGAGGGGAGGCAGGAAACTTAGAAAAAGTCAGAAGTTTGCAGAATCTTATGGAATTGTTGACCAACAAATAAATATACACGCCAGTACCAATGTATTGAATATTTCTGACACAGTATTATCTGAATCGCAAATTGCTCTGTTAAATAAAGGCCTTTCTTTTATTTTGTGTGTCTGAGGATATTTTTGCACAGGATATAGCAGCATTTTGTAGACTGATTAATCTTAAATTACACTTTCAGGATAACAAACATAATTATATGGCAGATAATTTCAGATACCATAAATCTACTTTTGCTCCGCCTATGCATCCCAGTGTAAGCCTTTTTCAACATAGTGTTCTTAAAGATCTACACTTTACTTCCAACATGATTCCACCTATGTTGAACAACATTTCTCAGATTGATCTAACCAGTTTAGCAGAACTAGTTGACAACAAAGAATTGGTAGTCATTTCCACTGACAAAGGAGATGCGGTTGTTGTTATGAACTGGACTGATTATGACATTGAGGCTCATAAACATCTGGATGATGCCAGATATTACATGAAAATGCCATTAGATCCTACATCCATGTTCAAAAAAACAAATTGACACATTTTTGAATTTAGCATTGGAGAATGGTATTATAACATCTAACACCTTAAACCACCTGACCATTACTGATCCGGTTAGTCAATATATTTATTTCTTACCCAAAATTCACAAAGATCCTTTGCACCCACCAGGCAGACCAATTGTGGCAGGAAATGGGTCTCTTACTGAACCCCATTCTGAATTTTTAACCAAATATCTTAAGCCCTTGTTAAAATGGGTAAGATCTAGGATCCAAGATATTACAGATTTTTTGGGCATCATCAATGACATGCAAATCGAAGATGACTGGTGGTTATGCACCCTGGATGTCAGTGCATTATATACCAATATACCAATATACCACACTGGGCAGGATTAGATGCAGTTGAATACTGGCTTTATAAATCACAAATGTATAAACCCGGCTTAAACACTTTCCTGATATGCCTGACTGAACATGTTCTCACAAAAAATGTGTTTTTCTACGGTAAACAAAGTTACCTTCAAATCAAAGGTACTGCCATGGGAGCATCCTTTGCTCCAATCTATGCTGATCTATACATGGCATATATTGTGGATCAAATCATATATGATGACATACACAATCTCTATTTGCCAGAGATCGATATTTGGCGCAGATATTTGGATGATTGCTGGATGGTGCGGAGGTCTGATATTGAATACTTGAAGGAATTTGTTCAATATCTTAATAACAACAAATGGAGCTTACATTTCACCATCAACTTTGATCACTATAGGATCACCTATTTGGATGCCTTGGTAACAAGGAATGCAGACAACACACTTAGTACACAAGTATTCAAGAAATATCCTAAATATAGCACCTTACTCCACGCATCCAGCTTTCATCCTAAACATATAGCCAGAAATATCCCGAAGTCACAATTTATCAGAATGAGATGCATTTGTTCAAATGACAATACTTTTCAGGTTTATCGTCGGGATCTGATTGACAGGTTCAAAGAAAGGGGTTATAGCATGGGTTATGTTACTACTGCCAGTAACCATGCATCACAACTCAACAGGGATGATCTCCTCAGATAGAAAAATAAATTACAGAGCAACAACAACGTTTTGCAATTTACAACTACTTATGGTAGAAATACCAACAAATTAATTGATATTATTAAACGGCATTGGAATATTCTTTTAGCAGACTCTGCTTTGTCCAACCATATACCTGAAATATGTTTATTTTCATTCAGGAAAGGGAAAAATTTGGGTGCCTATTTCAATCATTACAAGCATCACTCTGAATCCAGGAATTTGCATATGATCCAGACTTCAATATCAGGTGATAAACTTGTGGGCTCTATGCCTTGTGGCCATTGCAGTAATTGCAAATATGTATTGAAAACTAAACATTTTTCTAGCAACAATAGCGGCCATATATTTGACATTAAGTTCTTTGCAAACTGCAATACAGACTGGATAATTTACATGGCCTCTTGTAGCTGTCATGCTTTTTATATTGGCCAAACAGCAAGACCTCTTCAAACAACGCATCTCGGAACATCTGAGTGATGTCAAATGTAAAAGAGCTAGTAATGCATTGTACAAACATACTCTCAAACACAGCACGGCCAGATTTCATTTCACAATTATTGACAAAATAATTGGTGACAGAAGTAATAAATCAGGATGGCACATTAAACTGAATGTAAAAGAAAAGAAATGGATAGTAAAACTAGGTGCATTATTTCAGCCTGGACTTAATGAATATTTATGAATATTTGTATGTATATTCATGAGCTCACCAATCATATTCTGTTTTCAATTATTACTAACTATATAAAGGACTTCAAATGTTTTATGTGGATTTGCACTGATGAAGGCTAGGTAAAAACCCAAGCCGAAACCGGTCTGTTTTGTTTACTGGAAGTTCTATATATGTTTAACTAATTAAATTAGTTTTCATAGCTCACAGTTGCTGGCTTCTTCTTTTTGGAATCTACATTTGCTTTAGCCGTGCAATAGCTTCCGTGCAAGGGAAGGTTTTTTGGATGGATTTCCTATTTCCCATCCACTTATCAAGATTTTTCTTGAAGAGTGCTAATGAAGAACTTTACTTGACATAGATGGCTAGCCTGTTCCAGAGTATGGGAAGTCTCTGGGATAGGAATCTATCCCTCGAGGATGTCCTGTTTATTGTGGTGACAAGGTTTAGGTCCCTAGAGCGTGTAGCTCGGAGGGATTGGGATTTCTTTAGGTGTAGCATGTCCAACAGCTCTGGGTTTGACATAGCTTTATATAATAATATTCAAATGCACAATAAGCACTTTGAAATACTGTACTCTGCAAAATATGCTTTGAAACAACTGTGCTTTGTGAAATATTCTATGAAATGACTGTACTTTGTGAAATGATTGCACTGTAATACTGAACACACTTGCAAGTACATCCGCGGTGGTGCAACAGTAGCGTTGTTGCCTCACAGCAAGAGGTCCTCCCATTCGATTCTTGGCTGGAGTGCATTCTGTGTGGAGTCCACATGTCCTTCCCGCGGTTGGGTGGGTGTTCGAAAGACATGCGTAAATGGGCGTGCCTTAGTTGAAGGTTAAACGTCGAGCTGGCACCTGGGCATTCGTCAAAATCTACTGCCAATCATTAGCGGACCGGTGTTCCGCTGTGGCAACCCCTAACCTGGAAAAGCCGAAAGACAACAACACAACTGAACACACTTGCAAACAGTCTGCACACTTTGGATATTTTAAATAGCTTTAGTTAATACAAAAAAGTAGCACATAGCTAATAAATATGGTGGTTTTCCCTTCTTTGTATATTTTATTTGATTCAGATATTGTTTCAAACATTTTCGTAATTATTTTAAATATTTTTATCAATATGTCACAGTTTGAGACATTTTGTTTACTAAGGAATGTATTCTGAATGTTCTGAATGCTTTGTTTTACATTTACAGCAAAATAAATCATTTAAGCAAGTTTTGGTACCTGGAATTCATTTCTGAACTGTTTTGTGAGTCGTTTGAGGAGTAGGGATGATACACACCTGTACTTGAATCCATCAAGATTCAACCCTCTACCCTGATCCTGGGCAACTTTAACTACCCAACCATAGAGTGGAAGACCTATTTCATCTCAAACATGAACGTCCACAGATTCCTCGACTTCGTCAATGCCAGTGCATTAGATCAGCTGCTTGACACCCCCACAACAGGTGAAAATATCCCGGGCCTAGAACTAACCAACATGAGTAACTACTGTAGCACCCCTACAGTGTCATCCTCCTTGGTAAAATCCGACCATAAAGCAATCACTTTTGAAGTCACCATCTCCCCTGACCCCCCCCCCCCCCTTGCCAGGGTTAAACAAAAAAAAAAACTTTTTCCAAAGCTGATTACAACCTCCTCAGAGCAAGTATAAGCAGCTTCACAGCCACCATTCCTCCGGCTGGAACAAGCAATAATGTCCAAGCCTACACCAAAAAACTATAGGAGCACATATACAGCTGCATGGACTCAACAATACCAGACAGGAGCAAATCATCTTCCTCAAGGAAGAGTAAACCTGTCTGGCGGACAGCAGCAATAAACGGACTCTATAATAAAAGGAAAGAAATTGCTGTCCAGGACCAAGAAGGAGCAGGTGCCAAACTGGAAGCAATCTCTCCTTTGTCTGAACAAGCAAATAAGGTCAATGGTGAAATCCTCAAGGCTAACTGAGTCCAAATTGGCCACATCCAACAAGGACAATCATAAAGCCTTCTTCGCATACATCCACAATCTCAAAGGTAACTCACAAATCTGCTCTGAATTGGTGGTCAAGAATACCACTTACACAAATCCCATAGATCTAGAAAAACTGCTGACAGACAAGTACAGTAAAAACTGCACCCTCCTACCCCCCCCCCCCCCCATCAGTAAGCCAGGACATCCCCAGCATCTGCCCAACTCCCCTCATCTCAAGGGAGCAGGTTATTAATGCCCTCTCAAAGGCAAAAAATACAGCCTCCATGGGACCCAACAACATCCCTGGCTTTGTCCTACATGAACTCAGGCAACAGCTCTCAGCACCAATAGGCATTCTATTCAACCAAAGCCTGTGCACTGACTTCACCCCAGCAGAATGGAGGACAGCTACTGTCATCCCTATGCACAAAAGTGGAGCGTCCGCTGACCCAGGCAAGTATAGGTCCATCAGCCTAACTAGCCTGATCTGCAAGGCCATGGAACGCATTATCATGGGTCTTATAAACAAGGACATTGGCATCCTCCAAACACTTGATTCACGGCTGTTAAACTTGGTCGCCTTCTTTGAAAGAGTCACCAAAGCTATGGATGAGGGCAAGACGGTGCATACCGCCTGCCCTGACCTAATCAAAGCCTTCAACACTATTCCCCACTCAGGTAGAATAGATAACTCTCCCAGCTAGGCATCCACCCATATATGTTACCAGATGGGTAGCTAACTGGCTCACTGATAGAACCCACTCAGTCAAAATATGGGAAGCCACCTTTAATAGTAGGCCCGTAACAACCGGCATACTGCAAGGATTGGTCTTGGGGCCATTACTGTTGGGGATATACTTTTCTAAGGTGCAAGCCAAAACCAATGGTCTGTAGCTGACCAAGTTTGCAGATGACTGCAAGCTGGGCACTGTAAAATTCCCCTAGTTATGTGAACATCCACCAAGAGGACCTTAACCAAACTAATGATTGTTGCCAGAAGCATGGCCTCAAACTGAATGCCAAAAAATGCATCATTATCCCCTTTGGGGAAAATGTTCTCCCCTCTACTTATCACATTAATAACAACATATTAAGCATGCAATCAGTCGTGAGGGACTTGGACACTCAGGTTGATAGCAACCTGACTTTTTACCACCATGTGCCTCTGTTGTACGGAAGGCTTTCTACATGGCCCACCTCATAAGTAAGGGCATTCCAACTAGGATCAAGGAGGTCATAACATCCCTGTACTCTTGTCTTATCAGACCCCTTATAGAGTGCAATGCTCCCTTCAGCATGTACCTTGCCAAGCACATGCAGCAGTTGGAGAGACCACAGAGATTCCTGACCAGGAAAATCCAGGGTCTCAAACACCTATCCTATACAGACAGGCTAAAATCCCTGTCCCTCTACTCAGTCTCGTACAGACTGCTCAGAAGTAACCGGTGTCTGGCATACAAAGCAGTCTCAGACTCAGACTTGATGGAGTTGCTGCATACTCGTTAAGTCAAACTCCACTCACGCAAACCGCACGCAAGGTCTCAACCTGTCTGTGACATTAATAGAACTTGTTGGCGGGATAGATTTGTGTCCCCCCATTTCTGGAATAGACTCCCTCATCTGTGTCAAGCAGAGTACCTCACTAGCCCTCTTTAAGAGGAACCTGGACACCTGGATGGGAAAGAGAAAATGTATCCTTGGGATCCCACCTGTGTCCCTGCTGGACAGGAAAAACAGGTGCTGACTTTGTGGGAACATGGGTGAAATTCTTGGCTAGGATTATAAGGGCCTCTGGGCCAATAGCCTAGTATCGTCCTATGAACCTATATTCCTCCACCTTTAACCGGTTGCCTCATGGCTGTAACTCTGGATCCCATTCTGACACCATGTCGCTCTTCATATGTGCATTAAGAAGATGTTGAGGCGTGGGTGTTCGTTTAAGCAGTTTACTTTATACAAACACATCAGGATGGATGGTAGGAACATTAAACAAACTATCTGACTGACTTACATACTTGCATGCTCACACTCTGGCTGTTCACTCTAAATGGCACTCTTACTTGGATGTACTCAGTACTTATACGCATGTGCTGACTCACAGGAATGCTTCTTAAAGGTACATCACACACACTGATCTACACTTGGTAGATAAGAATTCTGTACACCAAAGTGGAAGAAAAGAAAATTCTCCTAGCAAAACTTTCCAATACCTTACTTTCATTATCCACAAGAGAAAGATTAGTATTGAATAAGAGTCCATTTCCAGCTGGCAAAGAGTCAGAATGGCAGCTGGGTCTAATCTAAGTTAAGAAAACAAGAATCTGTCACCATGAGGTACTTTATAAAATCTATCTATCTTTATGGGGACTCAAGGTTGAGAGTCAGGATTATTACAGGCAGCATTAAACACATCCTTAAAGGGTGGCAAAACAGGAATGATAGGTGCAGAATGAAGCACAAACACTATACAAAATATAATATATCCTCAGTTCAGGGGTCATCCACTTACTCCCACAAAGGCACCTCATTCATCACTTTCCTCAGAATCAGAGCTTTGGGCTTGAGAAACTGCATGAGAATAAGCCGTCTTGGTCAATGTCAAAACTTCAGTGACAAAAGTTATCTCAGGAATTTCTTTATTGAGATTGCGTTTTGGTAAGGATTTCAGAGTTCCTGGATTAACAGCCTGTAATAACTGCCTGGCTAAGATAAGAAAATCATCTTTACGAACAGATGCCATGTCTTCAGATAAGCAATATCTAGCCTTTTGTTTTTTTTTCTGCAAGGTACCCTCCTGGAAGAAGACGAAGTAGGAGATGGCACTTCACCCCAAGGCAAGAAGTTTTTCCCTGGCCACTCTGAAAAGAGCCTCCTGGAATGTCTCCTGGATCCAAAGAAGGTGGTTCTTCCACACATGAATCAGACACTGGAACAGCCATGGAGGAAATGGTTGACACACCCCCTGCCTCGGTCCATAGTGGCTGTAAGGACTACACCAGAGGAACCTGGAGAAGTGGGTGAATGTTCTGAGGAACAATTGGCCGCTACATTGTTACCCACTAATGGATGAGGCACTGTCTGATCCTGTTATGGTGGCAAGGGCTTTTTTCCGTGTTGTTTTTTACTCATAGAAACAGCAGGGGAACAGCCAGAAGGACAGGAGTAAGCATCCACGCTTTAGCCAAAGAAGTCTGGCTGTTGGTAAGTGCTGCTGGAAAGAGTCAGTCAAAAAGTAAGTCATCATACAAGTGTTAACAAGCAACACACACACACACATTATTGCACTTCCTCCATACAGTGCTCTTTCAAAAGTAAAGGCACAAGTAGGGCACAAAAATCCCACTCAAAGTGAAAAACCCTTCATAAAAGTGCACTGATAAAATACACACACACACACACACACACACACACACACACACACACACACACACACACACACACACACACACACACAAGTGTACACAACCATTTAACATTAAAAACCCTCTCCTGGCCCCTAAAACACTTCCTGATCCTTAAAACTAACAGAAACAATTCAAAGTTCTCAAAGAAGGTATATAACTAGCACAAAATTATTCCCAATAGTAAAAATAAGCCCCAAGCTAAAAATAGTGGTCTCTCACAGGAAACATCCAATACTGTAAAAAAAATATACTACGTTTCTTAAAGCGGAAACAGTTTAGTCAGAAAATAAAGTTACATTTTCTTAAAAGGGCAATACTTTCTGTGCAGAAGGGCTTGCCTGTGAGGACTTACCTGCCAGAAACAAAACCTGAAGTAGATTGTTGCTCTCGTGAAGCCTCAGAGCTGCTTCCTTTCGAGGCTGCAACAAAGTACTGAAGTCGCCTACATGCTGACTGCTTATTTCCCCTTCAAATGCCTAGCCAATCAGTAGTCAGAGTGTAGGTCTGAGAAGGAGCCAGAGCTGTGTGAAGCTGGCCAGTTGTATCCTGTGTAGGATACAACCTCATATAGCCAAAATGCTAGTGCAGCAGTCAGAATGATGAACATTCTCAGGTAACTTTTATTTGATGGTGTTGTAAAAGCATACAAAGGGAGAAATCTCTCATCATGTTATCTGAGAGCTACTCATAGATCCCATGAAAGCATTTGATCTTATGTAGCACTTACTTCCTTGGGATGCACTCTTAACATGGGGGCTTTAGTCCTAAAGCCATGCACCGCTTTAATACCATCTCACTATCCACCCTTTACAGTCAAAACTAGATTCACCTTCTTTCCAGTCTAGTACCACTTACTAAATAGTTCTCCAAACATCAGCTCTTGCCTTCTTTTTTTCTATATTAACAAATTATACTTAGACCTCCCACACTTCTCCTTAATAATATATGAAGACAATGGGTAATATACAGATCTGTCTCCTTCAACAGCAAGTTCAAGAAACAATTCTAGCAAGACCTTATTTTAATACCCGACTGACTAAAAATTGTCACTCAGCTCCTCAGCTTATTAAAACAATCCCCTGACTGAATACACCAGATGGCAATCTAAAACCCTACAAAAAAACAAGGCCCTTCAAATATCTAGGCCTCTGGCTGGATGAGAACTTATATTTCCAACTTCACTTGAATACAGTAAGGCAAAGATTCAAAATTCTGCTATTAAAATCACTTAAAGGGGGAAGTGGTTAAAGGACTCAATCAAGCCCACTTAAAATCTGGGCTACTAATGACTGTTGCTGCCTCCAAAAAATAACTTGAAGTTACTTCAGACCTCCGACAAAACATGCAAAGTTATCACACAGTTCCCCCTGCAGAAAACATCACTGCATAGTTTCACAAAATGTTAAATGGTTAGCAATTCATCAGCAAATGGCTATTTTATTTTTCTGTCTGTCTCTGACTCAAAATACCAAAACCAAACTCCTTCCCACAGTAAGTGGGGGAGACTTTCACAAAGAAAAAAATACCTACAATATCCATTCGCACCCATCCATTGTCTCTTCATCGCGAACCATTCTCACAAAGCTCCAAAGCAGTAATGACAGTTTCTCTTTCTCCGTACAAGAACCAAAAACTTTGAAAGCCTCTCTCTACCTTTCAACAATCTGGACATTACTCAACATTTCACACAAAATTAAATGAACAAGTCCATAATTAAGCACAGGTTTGCTTCAAACAAATCCACATTATATAAGGTAATGGCCCATACAATTCAGGTTCTGCACATTAATATAAGAACTTCTTGCACAATTGATCTGATTTACACTGTACATATCTGTGTAAACTTCAGTGCATTCAGTGAATTAACTAGAAACACTTCTGTGTAACACACACATAATGTTGACATTTCAGTAGAATGCAAGCATTTTATTTTTAACTAACATTCAACTTGTACAAACCATTTTATTTCACTCTGTGGCTGCAGATGATTAAAGTACAGTTGTGCAAACCCTACATGTTTGAACTTCACACTGCCTTGTGGCATATGGGTTCTGAAGTAACCCATACTTTCAGCTTTCCGGAGCTCAGGATTCCCTCCTATGACCATGTGTGACAGGGGATTGTCTAAGCCCCTCTCATCAGAGGAAGCCTAATCATGTCACAGGAAGTCAGCTGTTCAGGCTTTTAGTGTTAAGTAGGAAGAACTAAGAAGGTCCAAAAGCAAGAATTGCCCGAAACCAATCAATTCATAGCAAAAAAACATCAACACAAATAACCAAAGACAAAAAAAAAAAAAAAAACACAACAAGGTTGAATACCATCAAACTATTTATAAAATAAGGGGGCCAATGGGTGGGTGCTGCCGCCGAGGCAGTGTGAACAAGTAATTAGGACTTATGCAACTGCATACTGTTTATCATTCACACATTCTCAGTGGCATAGATTCCCAAAGTTTACCCTACCTAGGAGGAGGAAGGGTAAGGATCCAACCCTCTGCAGAATGACCCTCACAAAATCTACTCTGGAACTTGAAAAATAATCCAATTTATAGTGATTTGTAAAGGTATGAACAGAGGACCGGGTTACTGCCTAGAATGCTTCTAGAGTCCACCTCTTTCCAATATGCCATCAAAGAGGATAAGGCTGTGTTGGAAACTGCCTTAATTTGGCCTGAAATAGATTTATCATGGTGGGAGTAATCAAAAACAATAACAGAGAACAACCAATGAGCAATGGTTTGCTTAAAGACAAGAATCACCTTCTTAGCCCCAGAAGAGGAAAATAGCTGTTCTGCTTTCCTGAAGGGCTTACGTCTGTCAAGGTAGTACCTTAGCTGTCTCTGGACATCCAAGCATGCAGAATATTCTCCCTTGTTTTAGGTTCCAGAAAGAAAACTGGGATACTGATGGCTTGATTGAGGCTTAATTCAAAAACAACTTCTGTCATGAAAGATGGATTAGTCTGTGAAACAGCCCTGTCTTTATGGAAAATCAGATAAGGTTGGCCCACCATGAGAGCTTGCAGCTCAGACACTTGTCTTGCAGATGTCACAGCAGTAAGCAAAATGGTTTTCCATCAATAAACTCCAAATACGCCTGAAATGTTAGTTCAAAAGGAAATACGATCAATTTTAAAGAAATAAAAAATTAAGATCCCAAGGAGTAGACATTTGCTTTTGAGGGTGCAACACTCCATTTATAACTTGCTGGACCACAAAAAGAGATGAAAAAAGGGGAATGCATGGGAAGACAAGCTGAGATGGCTGCAAGATGCAGTTTGATAGATGCAAATGTCAAACCATCCATAAGTAGCTTTCAAAAATACATCAAAACCAGAGAGGTCAAAATCCCTTTGGGACATTTGCAGTTGGCTAGGCACCACCAAGAAAACTGCTTCCACTTATAAACTTTACATTTTCTAGTTTAAGGTTTTATTGTCTCCTTCAATACCTCCTGCTGCATATCCTCAGAGAACAAATGCTTAAAAGGTATAAAGAAGACTAACGTTGTGCGAGCAGATCCAGATTATGAGGAAGCTTGTGGTAATTGCCCTTGGAAAATTCCATTATACATTACAATGGAAAACCAACTTTTAGGTCAAAAGAGGGTTATCATAATGATCTTTGGTAATTTTTTCTGAATCTTCAGAAGTACCTTAGGTATAGGTTCACAGCTGAATAGTAGACTAACCGACCTAAAGGGCCATTTTAAGCCTAGCCAATAACCCAAGGTGAGAATCAAACCATGTACCTTGTGTCTATGAGTTGAATACATTAATCATTATGCTAAACCCACCCAGGGTGTCCGGATATCACTGAAAAAGGTAGAAATGCATAAAAGAACATTCTCCACCAAGGCAACAAAAATGAATTTGTCCTCCAAGCGCTGCTGCAAGGATGTCTCAAACAGAATTTTTTCAACTGACTGTTTTGCAAGGAGGTAAACATATCTATTTTGAGGTATTCCCCACATCTGGACCAAATCCTGGAAAACCTCTGTCCTGATTTTCCATTCGTGAAGGGCTGTCCAGGATCTGCTTAGTCTGTCTGCCATTATATTTTGCTCTGACAGGATGTATGAGGCCTGAAATGTCACAGAAGGCTATAAGACTAGCTTCCAAGGCATCAATGCCAATCAGTAAAGAGGATATGACCTTGTAGCCCTTTGTTTGCTCAGATATCAGATGACTGTAGTGTTGTATGCGACCACTAAAAGAGGACCTGGAGACCATAAGTAGAGAAGAAATTTTAAGGCCTGAATCACTGCTAACATTTCTTTTACAATTGTGTTTTGTCACATCTGAAGGACTCCATTTACCTTGCACTTGAACTCCACTGAACATTGCTCCCCATGCAAAATTTGACAAGTCCATGGTCTACAGGGAGAAAGGTATGCCCTGGACTGACAGACATGTGATCCCTCCACCACTGTAACTCTCATTTCAAAAATTCCAGCACTGGTACCTAGAAGTCTAAGGGATGGAGGTACTAGGACCAACATTTTTTTTAATTATCACTGAATTTTTCTCATACACAGTCTAGCCAGTGATATCATGAGGATTACTGATGCCATGAGATCTAGAATTTTGAGAAACTCTCTTGCGGAGGTAGCTTCCTGAAGAAACAAAACACTGAAAATGTTCTAACAAGTCAGGACTTTGTCTCTGATAGAAAGACTGTTCTTTTTTCTGCGTCTATCATGCCTCCCAGGAAGGGTGTGAAAAAAGAAGTTATGTACTCACCATAATGTTTCATCTTGGTAGTTATACTTCATTTTTCTGCAACCTGTGGGTTTTCGGATCCATATCGGATCCGAGTCGGCAAATTATTTTCTAGCATCTGCTCCAAGCTCCGAGCTGCTCCCCTACCCATAATGCACCACCATCTTCTGCCTTCCCCTCAGATCGAGTTTGCTGCAACTATACACATTAGCAACTCAGCCCAAAGAACCCAACATACTTATGGATATGATAAGGTCAGGGGGACGGAGGGAGGGAAGGTTGCAGAAAAATTAAGTATAACTACTCAGATGGAACGTTATGGTGAGTACATAACTTCTTTATCTGAAGTAGTTAACTTCTGCAACCTGTGGGACAGAGTCCCCAGCTACTTAAATCCTGGGAGGCCCTTCATGGAAGGATATTCCTGAGCCCTGCAGAGCCAAAGGATGCTCTTCCCCTGGAAATCAGGTCTAATTTACAATGAAAAATGAAGGTATATGGATCTGCCCAAGTTGCTGCTGCGCAAATGTCATCCAAAGAAACCCTAGACCAAAAGGCAGCAGAAGTCGCCATGGACCTGATAGAGTGAGCTTTAATTATACCAGGAGAAGATAAACCTTTTGTTTGTAAGCATGCGAAATGCAAACAGTGATCCCATCTAGCTAAGGAAACCTTGGAAATGGCCTTTCCCAAAAAAGGTTTGGAAAAGGAAACAAACAATTGGTTGGACTTGCGGAATGACTTTGTTCTATGAAGACAGAAACAAAGTTGTCTATGAACATCTAACAAGTGAAGTTTATATTCATCCTTGTTTTGGAAATTGGGAAAGAAAACAGGTAGATTAATAGACTGGTTTATGTTTGATTCAGATACCACTTTGGGTAAGAAAGAAGGATTTGTACGGAGAGATACCCTATCCTTATGGAAGACCAAATAAGGAGGCACGGCAGACAAAGCCTAATGCTCAGAAACTGTCCTGGCTGATGTAATGGCCACTAGAAAGGCCGCCTTCCAAGGCAAAGATTTTAGATCCACTGAAGTTGCAGGTTCAAAGGGAGGAGCCACCAATGCCTGGAGGATGAAGGTAAGGTCCTAAGGAGGCACCGAATCTTTGACAGGAGGACGCAAAAGAAAAGTGCCTTTAAGAAAAGCCTTACACAGCCTAGAAGAAGCTAAGGCGATGTTATCTTCCCCAACATGAAAATTAGAAATGGCTGCCAACTGTACTTTCACCGTGGAGAAGCTCACTCCTTGCTGAAAGATACTAGTCAAAAAAATCTAACACCACTGGAACAGGGGCTGTAAAAGAACAAGTTCCTGTAAGAGGCCCAAATGGAAAAATGCTTCCACTTACTGCAATAAACTTTCCTAGTGGAAGATTTAAGAGAGGCCACTAGTATAGATTTTACAGGGGATGAAAGACCGGGAGTCCTGGCAATCAATGGAACTGGAGCAACCAAACTGTCAAGCTTAAGGCAGTCCAGGTTGGGCAGGCAGGTGCCCGAAGGATGAGAGAGTAGATCCGGGCAGGCATCCAGAATCCACGGAGGAGTTAGAAGATGAAACCAAAGGAAGGGAAACCAAACTTGGCGAGGCCAGAATGGGGCAATGAGGATCACTTTGCACCCCAGTTGGCAAGCTTTCTGAAGAAACTTTGGAATGAGTGGTAATGGGGGGTAAGCATACAGAAGCCCGGGGGGACCAAACATGGACTAGAGCATCTCTGGGGGCATCCCATGGGGAGAAAATCAGAGCGAAGAACTCGCTGCACTTCGCGTTGGAAGTTGATGCAAAGAGATTGCAGCAAGACTGTCCACATGCAAGGAAAATCTCCTCCACTACTGACTGTTTCAGAGACCACTCATACGGCATCAGAATAACCCGACTCAAATCTGTCCGCTAAAATGTTGGAGTGTCCCAGGATGTGCATTGCAATCAGAAACCGACCTGTGGAAGTCGCCCACTCCCACACTCTCATGGCCTCACGACACAGGGGATAGGAACTGGTCCCCCCTTGTGTGTTAACATACCAGACAACCGACATGTTTTCTGACTGAATTGCAATCATTCTCAGAGGGAGGACAGTGTGAAAGGCTTTCAAAGCTAAAAGCACTGCCCTCATCTCTAGAACATTTATGTGCAACTTGGTGTCTGTCTTGGACCACATGCCTTGGACTGTCCTTCCCAAACAGTGTCCTCCCCACCAGAGTTGGGAGGCATTCGCGGTCACTGTGGCTTGGACTGGGCATGACCTGAAGGGGTGTCTCACTGCAACCTCTGGTTAACTCAGCCACCAAAGGAGTGATGTCCTGCAGGTGTGACTGATCCTGATCAGAAAATCCATGGGCAGGTCTAGCCAAGACCATTGGACCTCCAAGAGTCCACTGAAGAACCCGCATATGAAGCCGTGCACAAGGAAGAATAGATATAGAGGCAGACATGAAGCCCAGAGCCCGGAGAACATCGCTCGCCTTTGGAAATTTGAGGTTTACTATTTGAGTTATGTGACACCTGAGATGTAAGATCCTTTCTGGTGTTAAGAAAACTTTTAGCTGCAAAGTGTCTAGCCATGCGCCGATGAAGTCTAGAACTTGTACTGGTTGCAATTGGGATTTGTGAACATTGACTGCAATCCCCAATCGATCTGCCAAGAGAACAAAGTAGTCTCGGGCCAGACACAGAAGACGCTTGGTGGACGCAGCGAAGAGCCAGTCATCTAGGTACGGAAAGACCTGAATTCCCTGAAGCCTCAGGTGAGCTGCTACAACTGCCATGCCTGGTTCGATGGCTCGTTTTTGAAGTAGCTTTAAAACCAGTAAAGCTGCGGCCTCCCTGTGAGTGGGTGGAACATCCGGGAGGTATCTTGTAGGCCCCAGTGGGGCAACAAATGGGATAGTGTAGCCTCTGGATATTATATGTAGCGCCCAACGATCTGCAGTTATGGACTCCCATGCCACTGGGTGCAATGACAATCTCCCCCCCGACTTCCTCCAGAGTAGGACAGTCGGGCAACCCCTCAGGGCTGTTGGGCAGGCCTGTCAGAAAAAGGTTCTCTAGACCCAAAATTCCTAGGACCCCCCCCTCTACCTCTACGTCGGCGTTGATCCTGTCCCCCTCTGCTCTGGGGGAATAGTTGTCCTGAGACTCCCGGAAAAACTGAGGTTTCCGGAACCACATCTTCTTCTGCCCTCTGATTCCTAGAAAAGGACTGCTGAGGGTTAGAGAAGCATATCTTGATGGCAGACAAAGTATTCCAGTCTTTTTCGCTCTGGACAAAAGTATCACGTACTGTCTTCCCAAAAAGGGAGGAACCGTAATAGGAGGCATTAATAAATGTCGCCTTTAAAGGCTCCGCAAACTGACACAACCTGAGCCAGGCATGACTCCTCATGGCTACCCCTGTCGCAGCCGTCCCAGCCACCCTAGCCGCTCCTTCTGTAGCATGGGAAAGGAGATGCACAGATGTGTTCGATTCCGACTTCAGAGTCGACATTTTCGAGGAGAACAGTTGTTTGTCCTGCTGCGATAAGGACTCTTGGCATGACTCAGCGAATGCTGAGAAAAGGTCTCGCTGAAGCCGGATAACATGTGCCAAACAGTTCAGCACACAGATGGAAAAAGTCGCTGACGAATAAACATGCTTCCCAAACCTATCCACCGACCTAGACTCCTTGTCCGGAGGGTGGACTGAGGAACTCTCCTGTGCTAGTTCCTTCTTGGTGGCTCCTGCGACCACCATAGCATCAATGGGGGCTCCTTTAGACCAAGGTTATCAGTCGGTGGAAGGAGACAGGTTCTTGTCAAGGCATTAGGGGATAGGCACTACACTGTCAGACTCCTACCATGCCCGTGTGGTGATAAGGTCCACCAAGGGATCCACTGGCGGGGACACCCACGAAGTAGATGGGCCCGTGCCAAAGGACTCCACGAACACGGACTCATCCGTAGAAGGTTTTGGGGCTGACCAACCTCCCCTCTGGCAGAGAATCTCCATGATGTCTCCGAAGGAGACATCTTCGGGAGGTGACCTGGGGGAACCTTCTCCTTCCTCTAAGTCTGTGTCCATAGTGAGGGACTCAGGGAAGCCCAAGTGCCTCCTTTTGCACTTGCACTTACGGTTGCCCTCTTCAGTGGGACACTCCGAAGAGGACTCGTGAGCCGCAGGGGGTTCCTCAGAGGGAATAACCTGGGGGTTCTCTGGCACAGGCTGTCCTTGAGACAGAATGAAGGGAGTCGACGCCAAATGCAGTGGGGTCTGGGTGGAATCTGAGGAGTTGGGCTGGGGTCTCAATCCTTGGTAGAGAACCCTCTCCGCCACTTCGAATGCCGATGGAGAGCACACCTCCTTGGCACCCAGCACGGAAGAAGCCCTCCCTGGGTCCGAAGCGAGGATCAGAGCCAAAGCGAGGGTAGCCTGAGGGCCAAGGGAATGGTTTGGATTCGAACAAGCCGGAGCAGAAAAAGAATCTGTTCCCTCGGGTCCAACTCCCCTGTCCACAGCTCTGAGAGTCACCAGGATCTGAACTAGCTGGATCCGAGGAAATCAAGGTAACAGCCGGAGTCGAGGTTGGAGGAACCGTCGGTGCCGAGCTACTAGCTCCAAAGAGTCTCGGGTCCATAAACCCAGTAGCAGTCGCCTGAATCGGGGAAGGAGAGATGGGGTGGAAAAAGGACATGGAGGTTCCCCCTCTGGAGGGCGAGGGGCCTGGCAAGACTTCCATCTGTATTTGGGCCTGAAAAAATCTCTGCATCATCCTGACCATGTCGAAGTCTGATAGCCTCTGAGTCGATCGCAAAGAAGCAACCAACTTGGATCTGGCTGGTCTGTGCAGTAAGGGTGAGGAAGGCCCCGGATCCGAAGATTCCAGCGGCTCCGGCAAGAAACGGGTGATCAGGGTCGTGGAGAAACTGGCCTAGAAGTCTTAGAAGGAGGGCTAAGAAAAGGGTCCCTCTCCGGGGATCTCTTGCGGGGCCTATCCCTCTTCTTTTCTTTATCCTCCCTGCGTTTTTTGCTGTCCTTGTCTCTGTCTTTTTCTTTTTGCTTGTCTGCCCCAGCACCAGAAGAAGCGGGAGTCTGAGTCCCTGTCTGGGTGGGAGATTTGGTGGGAGTGCCGGAGACTGAGGCCAAAGCAGAATCCAGCATAGAAGCAGGGAGAAGACCCTTGGCGACCAATTTTGCCTTTCAATCCCTGAGGGCTCTTGGGTTAAAACCCGCACAGATAGCACACTGGGTAGCTAAATAGGGCACTCTCAAACAAATTACGCACAGTGTGAGACCATCAACCGGTGAGAGCTTGTGGCCACATTCTGTACATTTTTGAATACTGATTAAGGCTGATTAGCCATAGTCCAAAATTGAATGCCACTCCCTACAGAAAGAATAAAAAACACACACACGCTGAGGGAAAGTGGGCCTAACAGCAACTGACAAGACAAAAAACTTTTTTTTTTTTTTTTAAACCGACGAACAAAGCATTATACTAATGGGGGAGGTAGGATACACTAATGATCACAGACACTCTAGATAGGAAGAACAATCCCAACTTACTTATCCCTGAGCTCAGAGCAAAAGAGACCATGATGCTCACTATGGCGCAGCAAACGAGATCTGAGGGAAGACAGGAGATTGTTGTGCATTATAAGTAGGGGTGGAGCTTGGAGTAGATGCTAGAAAATAATTTGCCGACTCGGATCCGATATGGATCCGAATACCCACAGGTTGCTGATAAAATGAAGTTAACTACTTCAGATCAGGAGTTTTGTAGGTTCACTTTGAATCCCAGATGAGATAGAATGCTCGAGTCCTTGTATAATGATTCTAAACACCTGGAAACAGACACTGCACAAATCAGCAAGTCATCTAAATAAGGAAATGTGGATGCCCTGGGTACTACAATAAGCAACCACTGGAGCCAGATACTAGATGAATACTTGAGATGCAGAAGATAGCCCAAAGAGTAATGCAGAAAACTGATAACGTGAGCCAGACACGGCAAATCTCAGATATCTTATGAGGTTGGGAACAATTGGAAAGTGATGGCAATTATCTTTCAGATCTAAAGTAACCATGAAACAGTAGTCTGGGAGATAGGGTAGGGCAACCTGCAGGGTAAGAATTTTGAATTTAGGTACTTTCAGAAAGGTATTTAGATAAAACAAATCTAGCAATGGTCTCCACAACAGCTCATTTTTGGGTAACAAAAAGATTCTGGAGTAAAATACTTTTTCGATCCCACGCTTGAAACATGTGAAGGAGTGCTGTACAGAACAGATATGTCTGGTCTTGCTGGCGTGGGGGGGGGGGATTTCCCTGAAGCGAAGAGGATATTCTGTCCACTGCCAAAAATATCCTCTTTGAATTATTCTCAGCACCAGTTTGTATACTACTACTTGTGGCTAGCTGCTAGGTGGAGCAAAAGCCTGGGGTAAGGGGAAATATCTGTAGTTACCTGAAGTGCTTGTGTGGTCTGCATTGCTCTGAGTATCACTCATTTCTGCATTTCATTTTGATTTGAAGCTCTTTATTTAAGGTTTGATCACTTCTATTTTGTATCTTATTCTAGTATTACATTTGTTTTAAGTTTTCTGTTCTGTTGGAGTTTTAAGAGTTCTTGGCTAGGGTCAGTTAAAAAAAAGTTACCAAAGAATTCCTTTGCATTTTGAGTTGCCCATCCCTACTATAAATCTCATTTTGGACACTCCTCCCAGACCCATCTCATCAGCTTACTGCTTATTCTACTGAGTACAGAGATATCATTTGGGAAGGCTCACCCCCCTCCCCCCTTAGTTTCTCAACTTTAAATTTTTGTGTTTCATCCCTTCCCACAACCTAAAAGAAAAAAGAAAAAAATGCACTTTATCCATCTGCTTTTACTGTGTTTGCGTTTCTTCCTACTTTATTACTTTATTTTGCTTTTGTTGCCTGTTCTTAAAAGTACTGAATTGCATTTATTCTGCTGCATTTATTACTGCTTGTTAGTGGCCTGATTAAACTGTAACTGTTATTCTAAGCCTTTTGCCTTTTGGTTTAAGCACTTGGGCTTCAGGCCAGTTGCTTTACATTAAGAAGGTTTGTGGTCTGCACTCTTGTGGGAGGAGAGGATAGATTCTGCCCTTCTGAGATGGAAATTGCTGATTAAAGACTTATTGTGCCTACTTATTTGAATTGTTTCTTTCTGAAACTGGTGCGCCTTGTTTGCTGTAGCATAGATTAGATTCAGACCTGCTGAATTTAGCTTTGTTTGTATAACTTGAGCACTAATCCAGGCTTTCTTTTTTGAAGAGGGTTCCCCTACACCCTAGTGGTAGGAGTATGCAGTTAGAACTTGTCTGACTGAAGACTGCTGGAACAGGGCTCAGTTTTGAGCTATTTTATTGGTTAATTTGTTTAAATCAGTTTGCTCTTGTTTTCTACTGTTATATTTAAGTGCGTATTCATTCTCCTGTGTTAAATTAACCTAAACAGAGTTTAAATATCTTTAGCATAGTCTGGTTACAGGATTTGCTGTATTCAGATCTGTTTGTGTGATTCCTGTGTTTCCTGCTACACACCTTGTGATGGCCAGTGCCTGCCTGCACTTAGTGGGAGTAAGTGAACTGGTTGAAACTGGTCTGGCACAGGGTGTTGAGTTAAGAGCTCAGGGACAAGGGTTGATTGGTCAATTCCAGTGTTTCTATTTTACTTTAGTTTTTGTGGTACTTAAACCCAGTATTTGCGTAGGTTTATGATTGTTTGCCCGTTGTGCACTGCCGCTGTGCTGTTTTAACCCTTTGCAAGGTATCTCAGTTGCATTTTTTCCCTTACCAGTACTCCAGTGTGAGTGAAGCCCTCACCTGCAGCTACTGTACTGATTTTATCCAGCCCTACTCACACCTATAGGTACTATCCTCAGATAGTACCCACTCTACTATCCATGACCTCTCTTCCACAGATTCTGATAACCATGGATAGACAATTTCCTATGGTTTCTCCTGCTAGTCTGGTTGATATGATATGATACACAGACAACCCTCTACTACTACCACCTAGGACCACAATATGTGAGAGATGCAATCACATTAAGAACCTAGCATTCTTGTGGTCTCAGTCACAAGCCAGTACATCTGGCATTGAGAAGGTTGTCTGCACAAACACTACAAACACCACATCTCTAACACCACATCTGTACAACACACCCCTACACATGTGGGAGTTCTCAACAAAAGCATACCTAAACAAAAGAGACCTTTGAAGCAAAAACACAACCCACAGCACCAAGCATCACACATAGTACACACGTCTGTTTCTCACAGCCTCTAAGGCACAATCACAAACCCAACATACTAGTCATAGGAGACTCTATTGTGAGACGCACAGATGTGCCCCTCACCAGGCTAGACAAGGAGAAAGTCACAGTAAGTTGCTTGTCAGGTGCTAGAATCTGCCATATCATGAATGCACACAAGTCACTTAACAACAGGTACTGTTATGACTCTGTCACAGTCCATACTGGTGTGAATGACTTGAGACGTACCTCTCTGGACTATATGAAGAGACATACAAGGCCATGTCAAACCCAGATTTGATGAATATGCTTCACCTCAAAAAATCTAGATCCATCAGAGCCACAAGGGCGGGAGACTTAAACCTTGACACGGCTATTAATAGGACGTGCTGGAGGGATAGATTCATCACCCAAAGACTCCCTATGCTGTGGAACAAAATCCCGGTACATGTGAGGCAGAGCACCTCGCTGGCCTTGTTCAAGAGAAATCTTGACCAATGGATGGGAGATCGCAGATATACCCCAGGGATTACCTCAGTGTCACTGCTCGACAGAGGCACAGAAAAATAATGGGTATAGTTCCCCATACTAAAGGGGTGGCCTAAGCCACAAAACGATGGGCTAGGCTTGTAAATGCCCTCGGGCAGATAGCCTAGTATGAACCTATGAACCTATGATTGAGCTTGCTGAATGTGTGTTCCAGGCAGGTATGTCCCTAGCCTTAAGCAGCATCCTACCATCAACCCAGAATGATATTCTCAATACAAACAGAAAATGATTGACTTTAACAATTGGCTTAGTTTCTGGTGTCATTCCAAGTGGATCTAGTACCTGACAGCCTGGGAGGACATGACTGACAGACCATGATGGTTTGCCAGAGATGGCATTCACCTGTCTCCCCTGGGCTTTAGGCTTCTGGCAAAGGCTCTTGTCTCCCCCATAGTGCTTTTTCTAGGCAAAGTCATGAGCACAAAATTGCCAACATGAAAAATTCTTACAAACGAAATTTAAAGGTCATACTGCTAAACGCTAGGAGTCTTAGCAAAAAACTGCACTCATTGCAAGCATTCCTTGCCCTGGAGGATGCTGACATTTGTGTAGTCACTGAAACCTGGTTCAAAGCTGTGGACAGCACCCCAACCATACCAGGTTACTCAACCTACCATACTTTCAGACCCCAAACAGAGGGCTACAAAGCCAAAGGAGGTGGAGTTTCAATATTTATAAAAGACATGTACACCTCCAGGCTTGCCAAAATGTATGATGCAAAGGAGACACTCCAAGTGCAGTTAAAGGTTGACAAAACACCTATTCAAATCATATCTAGTTACAGACTCCCAATCATGACTCAGGATGCCCACTCCACCTATCTGGAATTACTTGAATCCATCAAGATTCAGCCCTCTACCCTGATCCTGTGTGACTAACTACACAACCATAGAGTGGAAGACCTATTCTAGCCCAAACATGAATGCTCAGAGACTCCTCGACTTCGTCAATGCCAATGCATTGGATCAGCTGGTTGGCACCCCTACGAGAGGTGAAAATATCCTGGACCTGGTCCTAACCAACATGAGTAGCCAGTGTAGCACTCCTACAGTGTCATCCTTCTTCGTAAGATCCAATCATAAAGAGATCACTTCTGCAGTCACCCCCCCCCCCCCCCCCCAGTCAGAGTCAAAAGAAAAAACTTTTCCAAAGCTGACTACAGTCTCCTCAGAGCAGGCATAAGCAACTTAACAGCCACCATCCCTTCAGCTGGAACTAGCACTAATGTCCAAGCCTACAGCAAAAAACTATATGAGCACCTACATAGCTGTATGGACTTAGCAATACCCGACAGGACCAAATCATGTTTTTCAAGGAAGAATAAACCTGTCTGGTGGACAGCAGCAATAAACAAACTCTATAACAGAAGGAAAAAAATGCTGTCCAGGGCCAAGAAGAAGCAGGTGCCAAGTTGGAAGCAATCTCTCCTTTGTCTGAACAAGTAAATGAGGTCACTGGTGAAATTCTCTAAGGCTACCCTCAAGTCCAAATTGGCCACATCCACCAAGGCCAATCACAAGGCCTTCTTCATAGATGTCCACAATCTCAAAGGCAACACTCAAATCTCCTCTGAACTAGTGGTCAATACCACCACATACACAAACACCATAGATATAGCCAACCTGTTGGCAAACAGGTTCAGTGAAAACTTCACCCCCCCCCCCGTCCCCCCATCAGCAAACCAGGACATCCCGAGCAGGTCCTTAATGCCCTCTCAAAGGCAAAAAAATACAGTCTCCATGGGACCCGATAACATCCCTGGCTGTACCCTACATGAACTCAGGCATGAGCTTTCAGCTCTATTAGACACCCTATTCAACCAAAGCCTGAGCACCTGCTTCATCCCAGCTGAATGGAATACAGCCACTGTCATCTCTTTACACAAAGGTGGAGCGTCCACGGACCCAGGCAATTATATGCCCATCAGCCTAACTAGCCTGATCTGCAAGGCCATGGAACGCATTATCATGGACCTTATAAACAAGGACATTGGCAACCTCCAAATGCTCGATTCCACACAGTCTGTTTTTATCAAAAGGGAGATCATGCCTGTTAAACTTGGTCGACTTCTTTGAAACAGTCACCAAAGCCATGGATGAGGGGGAAGACTGTGCACACCGCCTACATTGACCTAGCCAAAGCTTTTGACACTATTCCCCACTCGGGCATAATAGATAAATTCTCCCAGCTAGGCATCAACCTGTACGTTACCAGATGGGTAGCTAAATGGCTCACTGATAGAACCCACTCAGTCAAAGTAGGGGAAGCCACCTCTAGCAGTAGACCCATAATGAGCAGTCTACCCCAAGGATCGTCTTGGGGCCTCTGTTGTTTGAGATGTACTTTTCTGAGGTGCAAGCCAAAACCAGTGGTCTGTGGCTGACCAAGTTTGCATATGACTGCAAGCTGGGCACAGTCTTAAATTCCCCTAGTGATGTGAACTTCCTCCAAGAAGGACTTACCCAAACTAATGCCTGGTGCCAGAAGTATGCCTTGAAAATGAATGCTAAGAAATGCATCATTATCCCCTTTGGGGAAAATGTCATCCCCACCAATTAGTACATTAATAACAATGTATTAAACATTCAATCAGTCGTGAGGGACTTGGGCATCCAGGTTGACAGCAACCTGACTTTTGACCGCCACGTTGCCTCTTGTTATACAGAAGGCGTTCTACATGGCCCGCCTCATAAATAAGGGCATTTCATCCAAGAACAAGGAGGTCATAACATCCCCGTACTCCTCCCTTATCAGACCCCTTATCGAGTACAATGTCCCCTTCGGTATGTAGCTTGACAAGCACATGCAGCAGTTGAAGAGACCACAGAGGTTCCTGACCAGGAAAATCCAGGATCTCAAACACCTATCCCATACAGATAGGCTAAAAGCCTTGTCCCTCTACTCAGTCTCATAAAGAATGCTCAGAGGTGACCTGTGTCTGGCATACAAGGCCATTTCAGACTCAGCCTTGATGGAGTTGCTGCATATCCGTAAGGCAAAATCCACTCGCGCAACCCGAATGCAAGGTCTTAACCTGGTCTGTGACATTAATAGAACTTGTTGGCGGGATTGATTTGTGTCCCAAAGACTCCCCCATCTGTGGAAAAGACTCCCTCGCCATGTCAATCAGAGTACCTCTCTAGCCATCTTTAAGAGGAACCTGGACGACTGGATGGGAAACAGAAAATATACCCCCTGGGATCCCATCTGTGTCACTGCTGGACAGGGGAAACAGGTGGTGACTTTGAGGGAACATTTATGAAATTCTTGGCTAGGCTTATAAGGGCCTCTGGGGCCAATAGCCTAGTATCATCCTATGAACCTGTGAGGGACAGGATACCAGAATCTCAGCATAGCTATTCTTTAGCACGGGATTGATCCTTTTTGACAACTGAACCCCTTTTATTTGGTTTGGAAGCATTATCCTTCTGCCATTTTCTCTTGGCTACCCTGACTCTAGCTAGGTTAGGAATTCTGTTGGTTCAGCCCTTTAAAGTTGGATGCTTTGTTAGGGAAGAACCTGGGAATATGAAACATTCTAGATACCTTATGCGTTAATTTGCCTCGGTCATCCCACTGTTTGAAAATCTGGGTAGCAGCAGGACCAAACACAAATTTAGAACTTAAAGAAGAATTCAAAATCTCCTTTTTTAAATCCTAAGAAAAATTCTGGCTTTGTAACCAAGCATACCTTAATACAACAGAAGTGGCTGAATTTCTAGAAATTGTGTCCACACCTTCCAAGATACATCTCAAGGCAGGTTTCAAAACCCGAGTCACACTAGAAACAATCTAATTCATATAATACTTCTGTTTAGCAAGCAAAGAGATCTAAATTGTAAGGGCATTGTAAAATCAACTTCCACATAAAGCCTAATAATTTAGAATTCTAAAGATTAAATTACCAGAATGAGCCAACTTTTCCCCCCAAGATTCTAACCATTTGCCAAATTTTATCTGGGGATGTAGGGTTAGAATAAGCCAAGGACCTCTTTTTAGAGTTGGAAGCTGGAGATACCACAGCTAACAAAGGAGCAAACAGGGCTGCAAAATCAGAGTATACCTCACATTCCGTCAAAGCCTTTTTAGGAACTGGTTCAGTAGCTACAGGGGTTTTACATACAGTTTTATACACTTCTCTAAGGCCAGTAACAGAACAGGAGCAACCAAAATATTTGAAACATTTGGAATCTCATCCTCAATAAGATCATAAACTCTGACAACCTCTGGCACAGCGCCAGACTGCTTCCAGTCAAATGCACCCCCCTATATCTAGCTAGCATCTGTGGAAAGGTGAACACCTGGTTTGGGTTTTTAAACCTGTTCACCTTTCAAACAATTAGATTGGATGGATGAGTGCTCACTATTGTCTGTATCAGAGTCCTTTCAAAATGGGCAGCCACAGACTGATCTCTATAGAAGGTAGCTTCATAGTTATTCAGGAAATTACAGTTTCTGAAATTAGCGGATTGTAAAACACTTAACTATGGAAACCACATCAGCCCTATACATGGTAATAACCTGACTGTGTGCAGTGTGGTGAAGTTACCGCTTCTTCTTGCTGTAAACTACACTAGTGGACAAAATATCTGGGGAGAGAGAATTATGTCCGTCAAGGGGTCTCTTACCCCAGACCTTTCCTGCACCTAAAGGGTTTGGTTATGCTGTATTTGAACCAGGTACTGGAACAGCCCCAGAGGAGGTGTCTGACCCACATACCAGATACAGCTGCAGGCTCACACCAGAGGGTGACAGGGAAAAAAGTAAATGATCTGCAGGCCAGCTTAAGGTAAAGCATTGTGTATAAAATCGTACCATAACAGTAGATGTCATTCTCTTTACTGTTGCAGTATTCCTTATGTAAGGCATCTCATGTCAAGGGTAGCCCAACATCTGGCCAGTACACCAAAGCCTTTAGTGTTTGCAGAAATGAAATGTTCCAGGAGGAACATGTGCATCAAGAAAGAGGAAAAAGAAAAAGAATTCCCAGCCAAGACAACAAGAATAGGGCAGAGCAGAGGAGGTAGCAGGGAGTGAATACTCAACAGTGAATAGAAGGACATGTACTGTTATGGTAAGATTTTACATAACTGTACTATGTCCTTCCATATCTTGGTTGCAGTAGTACAAAAACTCAACAGGGAACCTGGGAGGATAAAGGCATGGAAGACCCCTCTGTAAACCCATGCAGGATATCCCTGGCAAAGTTAGCACTTGCTCTGGAAATAACATCCAACCTGTAGTGTTTAGTGAAGGTATAGACAGAAGATCAAGTAGCAGCATTAGGGATGTTATTAGTACCCAGTGCTTTGAAAAAAAAGCAGAAGCAACAGCTCTGGTAGAATGACCCTTTATAGCAAAGGAAAGATATTTACCACAAAAGAAATCACAAAAAGAAATAGCCTTAGAAATCCAGGAGGAGATTAGACAATGCCAAACCCAAAGACCTGGGATGAAAGGAAACAAAAAGTCAGATTTATGAATATCCTTAGTCTTATCTAAATAATATCTGAACTGTCTGTGCAAATCCAAGGTGTGAAGAACCTACACACTGACAGATTGTGAAGAAGGTAAAAAGGAAGGCAAACAGACCGATTATAAAACAAGAACCACAGAAAAAATATGAAATAGTTTCCTCCAAACACTTTATTAACAAAACAAACAATAATGTAAATACCTCTAGCATCTCGGCCCATCGACCTTTACAGAGTATAACTTCTCCTTCCCACAAGTACTTTATATACAAAATATTCATTAGTTATTCAATCAAACAATTAAACAATTACAAGAAATAAAGACTGATTATTTACATGTCTTAAAACTATAGCCTGCAAACCCTGTGGATCCCCATTATGATAATTTTGAAAATGCATAGCTATGGGACTTTTCACTTTACCTCTTCTGATGTCCCCAATATCTTCCTTTATCCTCGCAGCAAAACATCTTTTGCTTTCACCAATATAAAATTTATTGCATGGACATTTTAAGGCACATATCACCCCCCCCCCCCCCCCCCACACACACACACACACACACACACACACACACACACACTTACACAACTAAACTTCCCTTGAACCTGAAATTTCTACCATTAATTTTTGGGAAGTTATTCACTATAAAAGAAAAGAACACACTATAAAAGAACCTGCACACTGAAACTGTGAAGAAGGTAAAAAGGAAGGCAAATGGATAGACTGATTATGAAACAATTCATTGATAGCCTTGGCCATAAAAGGATTAGTACGAAAAGACACACTGTCCCTGTGAAAAAAATAAAAAAGGAGGAACAGCCATGAGAGTCTGGAGCTCAGAGACTCTCTTAGCTGAAGTAAGGGCTAAAAGAAGAACAGTCTTCCAAGCACAATGTTGTAAGGACACTGAAGCAGCAGGCTCAAAAGGAAGCTGAGTGAATTTTCAAGGAGAAATTCAGGCCCAAGGAAGGCAGAATAGGTGTCTTGGGAGGCCTGACGTGAAGGATGCCTTTAAGAAATTGTTTGAATTTAAATCTAGAGGCCAGAGGAGGAATTAAGGGCAGACAAGCAGAAACAGCGGACAGGTGAGCTTTACTTGAAGACTACACCAACCCAGCATGCAGCAGATTACACAAATAAGGCAGAACTATAGGAATCTGCACTGAAAAGGGATCCTGGTTTCGAGAGAGACACCAGACAGAAAATATCTTTCATTTGGACAAATATGATTTCCTGGTAGTGGGTTTCCTCACCTTCTGCACGACCAGAAAGTATGTCCTCAGAAAAGAGGTGCCTAAAAGGGATCAAAACTCTTCCTCAGTAAAGAGGTGCCTAAAAGGGATCAAAACTCTATTACCCACAGTATCAGTTAAAGAGTGAACAAGTGAGAATGGATTGCCTTGTGTGAGAAGGTCCACCTGGTGAGATAACTTGTGCTGAGTGCCCCTAGCCAACTGACAAAGAAGAGGAACCAATGCTGTTTGGGCCAAATGGGAGTCATTAGCATGTGCAACACCCTCAGAAGCAGAGGAAGGGGAGGGAAGGCATGCAGAAACCTCACCTTCCAAAGAAAAGAGAGGGTGCCCACTTTCCAAGCCAGAGGACTTGGGACTCTGAACAGACAACTTCCTCTATTCTGTTCCAAATGGGAGGCAAAAGGGGTCCACCTGAGGAATAACCCACCAACAGACAACATCCAGAAACACATCTCTGTGAAGCATCCATTCATAAGCCTGTGTGCTGGACCTGCTGAAACAGTCTGCCACTACATTTTGCCCTGAAGGAATGTAAACAGCCTGACGATCCAATTTATACTTGACAGCTAGATCCCAAACCTGAAGAGCTAGTCTAAAAAGAATGTAGCACCTTGTACCCCCTTGCTTGTTCATACAACATCACTGTGGTATTGTCTATGAAAACTTTGAGGGGCCTAAAAGAGGTAGAATTAGAGCCATCATTTCCTTGATGCTGATGTGGTCTAACCTCTGATAAAGAGGCCAGAGACCCTGGACCTTGACAGAACCCTGTCTGAGGCACCCAAAAAAGAGATCTTGAGTTGAACTGGAGGCTATAAAGGAAGCCCTGTGTTGAGATAAAGTTGATGAATCCAGCACTGAAGCTTGAGACAGGGAAGGAAGGGAACCAAGTCATCCAGGGGGTGACAGTGTTGAAGCCACACTGACTTGAGGTACCACTGAAGCTTTCTCATTTGCATCCTGGCAAGACTCAGCATAGGAATGCTGGAGGCCATAAACCACAGAACCCTGAAAAAGTCCCGCCCATGACTGAAGCCAGAGGAAGCAGAGACTGGAAAAATGCAATCAGAGATAAAGCCGTGGTGGTAGACCGGGATGCCAGGATGGGAATGATCTGGATCCAGAAACCAAGAAAAACATGATCCTGAGAAAGATATAAGAATGATTTTTGAAAGATTATGGATAACCCCAGACTTTGCAGCAGGAAGATATTAAATTGGAGGTCCTGACACAAACCGTCAGGGGAAGAGGTCTGAATGAGCAGATCATCCAAATAAGGAAAGATCTGAAACCCTCTCATCCTGCAAAAAGCAATGACAGGAGTGAGGCATTTTGTGAATACCTTTGGGGTAGTAGAGTGGCCAAAGGGCAAAGCACAGAACTGAAAATGCAAGGAAGAAACAGAGAAACTCAAAAACTTCCTGAAAACAGGATGGATGGGAACATGAAAGTAGGCATCCTTGAGATCCAGAGAGACCACAAATGCCTGGAGAAGAAAAAGAGGGAATAAAGTTTGAAGGGACAACATACAGAACAGGGCACCTTCAGAAAGCTGTTGAGCGGAGAAACATCCAGAATCTGTCTCATGTCCCCTCCTTCCCGGGAACCAGAAACACACTGGAATAAAAAAAAAAAAACATTCCCTTCCCAGGAAGGAGGCACAACCCGAATGGTGCCCTGGGCCAAAAAAGAATGAAGCACCTCTGGAAACAGAGGAAGCTGTTCTCAAGAAGGTTGAGGGATGCCTAGAAAGGGAGGAAGAGATTTCCAAACCATAAAATATCCCCAGCAGATGATGACAGAACCCAAGCGTCTGCTGTGATCCTTAACCAATTTAAAAGGGACAAAGAAAGACAAAGGGACAAGGGAACCTGACCAAGAGAAAAAGGAAGCAAATTGTCCTGTCCTGAAAAGGAGGTTTCTGAGAAACAGTGGTCTGTGTAAATTTAGGAGGAGGTACACACCTGGAGCCCATTTTACCCTTGGGCAGAGGGTAAAACTGTTGGCGAACAAAAGCAGATTTGGAAGGGTAATTTCTCTGAAACCTATGAAAGAAGAAACCAAAATTTGTTTCAACTCCTGCAAGTCTTTGCCCTTATCCCGGAAGAATTTAAAAAGTTTAGCAGCAGCAGAGGCAAAAAGTTTTTTTTTTATCAGAAAAGCTTTCAATAATTTAGCTTTAATGCCATAAGGCAAAGCCTGAAGATGAAGCCAAGAGTAACACCGAATAGCAGAACCAAATGCAGCAGCCCTGGAAGGAGCATCAGCTGCATCATGACAGCACTTGTTAGAGTGGTGAGCCACTTGCGAAGTAGAACCCAACAAGGAAAGAGTCAAAGTCTTCCCCTCAGAATCAGAACAGTCAGAAACAACCTAAGAAACCAGTGGCCTTTCTTTTGACACTCACATTGCTAAAGTGGTTAGAAAAACCTTCTACATTGCCCACCTGATCATGAAGGGATTCACATCCAGATCAAGTGAGGTCATTGTACTGTACTCTTCACTTATCAGACCAATGATCGAGTACAATGCCCCATTCGGGATGTATCTCACCCGACACCTGCGGCAACTGGAGAGACCCCAAAGGTTCCTCACCAAAAGGATAAAGGGACTCCAAAATCTGTCATATGCTGCCAGACTGAAGAAACTCCAGCTCTATTCAGTCGCATACCGTCTGCTCAGAGGTGACCTGTGCCTGACATACAAGGCCATGTCCAACCCGGAATTAATGGGCATGCTCCACCTCAAAAAATCCAAATCTACCAGATCCACTAAAGCAAGCGACTTAAACCTTAGCATGGATATAAATAGGACATGCTGGAGGGATAGATTTGTCACCCAGAGACTCCCTATGTTGTGGAATAAAATCCTGGTCCATGTGAGGCAGAGCACCTCGCTGGCTCTGTTCAAGAGAAATCTTGACCGGTGGATGGGAGATCGTAGGTTTACCCCGAGAATCATCTCTGTGTCACTGCTGGACAGAGGCACAACAAACTAATGGGCACAGTATTTTTTAACATAAGGGGTGGCGTAAGCCACAAAAACTCTGGGCTAGGCTTATAAATGCCTTAGGGCAGATAGCCTAGTATAAACCTATGAACCTATGAACCTATGAAAAGAAGGTTAAATATACCCAGCCATACAAGTCTTGTTCTTTGTTCTGAAAAAGTCTTTATTGCTGGACGAAACCTAGGTTAACTTGTGTGTTCATCAACTTTGTGCTGTTACTCACATTAAAGTCGGATTGGTGACTGATCCCGGAGTGTTGTTTTGAACTGGGTGTACCTGAGTCCACTTGTTCTGTGTGAGCAGGTCCACTGAAGGAGGTAACTTGTTGTGATTGCCCTTGGACAGGTGAAGAAGAGGGAACCAGTGCTGTCTTGGCCAGTAGAGTCACCAGAAAAACTCTGGGAGAGTCCTGCTGAATTTTCAGTAGGACACTTTGAATCAATGGGAAGGGGGGAATGCATACAGGAATTTCCCCTTCCAGGTTATTGAGAAGGCATCTGTCGCTAATGTCTTGGGGGTCTGGTGTCTCGGTGCAGTAGCCAGGAAGCTGCCTGTTTATGGAGGAAGCGAACAAGGCCTATCTGTGGAATAATCCACCTGTAGACCATAGTCAGGGAAACAACTCTTTGCAGCATCCATTCGTGGTTGTTTGAAATGGTTCTGCTTAGGTAATCTGCCTGGGAGTTGTGCAGGGATGGAATGTAGGCTGCCTGAAGGGTAATCCCCTGTGAGGTAGCCAGTTCCTACATCCATAGAGCTAGTCTTCTAGTCTGCATAGAAGGTAGGATTTGGTCCCTCCCTGCTTGTTGAGATACCACAGGACTGTGGTGGTGTCTGTGAACATCTTTTAGAGGTCCCTGCTCTAGGTAAGGCTGGAAGCCCTGTAGAGCAAGGAGAATGGCTCTCATTTCTCTCATGTTTATGTGATCTTGTATGTGTCTGTCTGTCCACAAACCTTGTACTTTCCTTTTTCCCCAGAGTTACTCCCCAGCCCAGGTCTGAGGCATCTGTGTACATGGTCTGGGAGGGAGAGGGTATTTGCAGAGGCAGTCCTGGGTTTTGCCCTACCTGAGCCATCCACCATCTCAGTTCCTGATGTAAGCAGGGGAGCAGTGGGATCCTGAACTCTAGAGGGTGGGAGTGTTGGGTCCACACTGACCGGAGGTACCACTGAAGTTTCCTCATGTGCACCCTTGCTAGGGGCAACATTGGAATGGTAGCTGCCATGTAACCTAGAAGCCTCAGAAATTGTCTTGCAGTCACTTCTGCTGATTGTAGAGCAGTAAGATGGTGGTTTTGGATGGATACCCCCTTTTCTGCTGGAAGAAAGGCCTTCATGAGGTCTGTCCTGATCCTGCAGCCCAGGAAGACAATATCCTGCATAGGGTTGAGGTGGGATTTTGGGAAGTTGATCAGGAACCTTAGAGACTGTAGGATTTCCAGAAGGTCCCGGGAGTAGCAGAGAAGAGTTTCCCCTGTCTTTTGCCTGAATTAGGAGGTCGTCTAGGTAAGGGAATAACTGGAGTCCCTTTTCCCTGCAGTAGGTGATGACTTGAGCCAGGCATTTTGTAAAGTAGAAAGCCCAAAGGGCAAGGCACAGAACTGAAAGTGAGATGAGCCTGCCAAGAATCTCAGGTATTTCCTAAAGGCGGGCTTTTTAGGTAAGTAAAGGTAAGCATGTCCAGGGTTGCCATGAAACCCTGAGAAAGGATGAGTGGAAAGAGAGTAGGTAGGGTGAGCATTCTGAAAGTAGGAACTTTTAGGAAAGGGTTGAGGCATGAGAGGTCTAGAATCGGCCTCCATGGTCCTTCCTTTCTGGGTACCAAAAAAATTCTGGAGTAGAATCCTTTTCTTTTTGCTTGAGTAGGAACTGGTTTTATGGTGCCTTGTAGTAGCTGGGTTTGCAAAACCTGAAGGAGGAGGGGTAGTTGACGGAAGCTGTGGTATGCCCAGTGTGGATGGGGGGGTGATCCAGGACATGAAGCAGCCATCATGTAGGACGGACAGAACCCGTTTGTCTGTGGTAATGAGTGACCACGCAGGGAGACAGTAAGAGAGACTGGCAGATAGGGGTATGGAAGGGGGTGTGGGGGTTGAAATTTTGGCAGGCAGTCAGACACTACCTGCCCTGTCAGGAAAGGGGGGCCTTTGGCTGGAAAACTGAGAAGGCCTAGCCTGAGGAAGCTGTCTTCTAGGGGGTCTTCTAGACTGGAGAGCTAGAGGCCTGGAGGTTTTCCTGATCAACCGTGTCTTTGCCGGGTTGTTCCTCTGGAACTTTGGAATAGGCGGGAATAGGATACGTTTTAGGTCCTGTAATTCTTTTCCTTTCTGTTGTAAGGATTTAAACAGGTCAGCCACTTTTGCACCAAAAGGGCTGAGTGATCCAAAGGTGCATCGAGGAGTTTGGCCCTGAAGTCCTCTGGGAGAGGCTGAAGATGCAGCCATGAGTATTTCCTTAGTACTGAAGCTGATGCAGCTGACCTGGCTGAGATTTCAGCTGCATCATGACTGGCTGAGGTTTCAGCTGCATCACGACTGCATTTCAAGGAGTGTCTATTGACTTGAGAGATGAGTGCTATCAGTGAAGACAATGAGGCCTTGGCTGCACAATCAGGGATGTCATCTAAATCTTTAGTCACTTTATCCAGCAGAGCTAAGGAGTATTTGATCAAATGAGTTTGGTAGTTGGTGGCTCTAAATGACAGGGTAGCAGAAGTACAGATCCTCTCTCCCAACCTCTCCATGGTCTTGCTGTCTTCATCAGCAGGGAGGATAGTAGTGGTAGAAAGGAGCTTGGAGGCCTTGTCCATAAAGATGGAGATAGGGGCAGGATCAGCAAGGAGGGCACTTAAAGAGAAATTACTCCATCTTTGGGACTTTACAGAGTCTGTCTGTTCTATGTGGGGCTGGAGTTTGGGAATCCGGGTTAATGGAGACTGAAGCAAAAGCATCCCAGAATGCAGGCTGAGTAGGAGGAATGGCAGAAGGACTGGGAGAGTCCATCTGAATAAGGTCATAAAACCTTTTTTGTACATCAGACATATCCGAGGATTGTCACTTAAAGTGGTCTTTTATCTTATTAATAGTTTCCCCAAAGATAAGGTTCTCTACAGGGGAGTCAGGTTCAACAGAGCCCTCCTCAGGAGATCCATATCCCAGGGGATGAAATCTGTGAGGAATAAGAGAGAGTCCTAAGAGGAATCAGACAATTCCTCTTCTTCAGGCTGATCTACACTCCTTTCATGGATGAAAGGTCTGGGACTAAGGAGGGGAGGAACAGTTGCAGAGGGTTCTGCAGAAGGCCTAAGGGCCATAAAGGCATTGAACAAGCTTTGGCTGAAGGCCTGCCAATCCAGCATGCTTTCAATGTTTGGAGTATGGTGCCTGTTTTTTTATTTTTCTTTAAAGGCCTCACTGGTGTCTGGCTAGGAATAGGCCTTGGGTCAGGCACCGGGGATGGTGGAGCAGCATTCAATGGGCCCAGAATGAATGCTGGTTCCCCCTGGCGTCTAAAGTCTAAAGCAAGCGCCAGTAAATCCTCTGTGAGCATGTCATCCGCTCAAGATTGTGCAGCTTCCTCGGAGGTACCCGCTTTATCTACACCAGCGGATGCTGCATCCTCAGCCCAGCTGACATTGACTGCAGACTGAGGTATGGCAGACAGAGGCACAGCAGACGAAGTAGGCCGTGAGGACTTGGCTCTCTTCCTAGGCAGTTGAGATGGGGCATTGGGCACGGCCTCCATCCCAAATGCTATTTGTTTCAAGCGCCGATTCTCTAAATACAAATGTAAGGCCTGCAAATGGCGGCGTAAGGTTTTGGGGACAAACAATCTGCAAATGGCGCAGTTCTCGTGGTCATGTTCCCTGCCTAGATAAAAGAGACACTGGTCATGGGTGTCTTTGTGGGGAATCTACTGACTGCACTTGCCCTTACTGGATGACATGAACAGACTAGAATTATCAACAAAGTAGGACTGAAAGAATCCCCAATGGGGTACTTAACTGAATCTTTTCTCAATCAGACGTCCGCGAGAAGCAGGAGCACCTGGCGCACGACTGGGGGCTGAAATGTTCTGAGGGCTGTTGTGTACAGATGTCACTTTTATGGCCCATGTTCCTGCAACCACGTCAGATGTCCAATGCACCAAGAGGGACTGAAAATCTTTGGAAACCTGGCCAGACAAACTGGAGAGAAAAAAGGGTAAACCCAAGTACAATACTGCAACACTGGAATACAACAACATTTGGAGGTACAGCAGAAGGCTTGGGAGACTCCACCTGAAGGCGCTCATAATACTTCTGGATATCAGAAACCTAAGAACAATCCCATTTAAAGAATTTCATTTTATGGGAAACAGCATCTCCAAAAGACAGTTTCTCTAAACGGGAATCTGGACTGATGTCCTCAGAGCCATAGTTCAAATTCATTTTATGGGAAACAGCATCTCCAAAGGACAGTTTCTCTAAACAGGAATCTGGACTGATGTCCTCAGAGCCATAGTTCAAATGAGAAGGGATATGAGAGGAGTAGGCTAAAGACTTTTTCTCATAATCCTGATCCTAATCAGAAGAATCCTGCTCCCTATGCCTCTTAAGAGAAGTAGAGGACCAGGGATTAGCAAGCACTCAGACCTCTTGAGGAGGCTTTAAAGCCATTAAACAATCCCCGAGTAAAATCCTGCCATTTTTGTTGGGGATTCTTAACTACAGGGGAAATACGTTTGGTTTTCTATTTCTTTTTCTGCAGAACATCTGCATGAAAAACCCTAGGAGGGTCAGACCCTTGTCAGCACTCTAAGCTTCGTAGGCACCTAATCTCTTACCAAGATCTGCGGAATCTCTCTATTTTCCTCAGATATGAAGTTCCCCTTCAATGTCTGCAGCCAGCATTTGAAAATCCTCTGAGGATGTGCAAGAAGTCAGATCCACGCTGGCCTTTGATGGGGTCACAGCAGAGGAATCCAGTACAACAACTTGATGATCCTCCAGGCTTTCACCAGACTCAAGACAGAGATTGGGGGGGGGGGGGGCTAGGCAGCAGCCATATCAGACCTTTTTCTTGTCCAGTGGCTGACCCTCAGGGTGGGAAGACTCCACCATAGCAACTTGAGCCAGCAACTTTAGACGTTGGCTTTCAAGGTAAATAGATAAGGAGAAGAGGTGACTACATATGGTCTGGGAGACAAACACATGGCAGATAGAACACTGTGTATTGGCTGTGAGAAGCACCCAAACAGAGAGACACTCTTCATGATGATCCTTATGGGGAAATCTGCCTCCCACACTGACATTTTCCCTTCCTGGATGACCTATAAAACCAACATAATCAAAATAAGAGAGAAAATAAGGCAGCACCGCAATGGGGCACTTATCTGAAAAGAGCTCAGTAACCAGCACAGAAGGGCATTCAGACTGACGTTCAAGGATTGTGCTGACAGCAAAAAAGTTCTTAAGTATGTGCATCTGTATGTCATCTTTATGCCCTACACCTTGTGTGGGAAGCATGCGTGTGAGGTGTGATGCTTGTAAAGGCTTGGGTATAGTGGACGGATGTTGGGCTGCCCTTGGGAGGAGATCCCTTACACAAGGAATACTGCAAGAGTGATATGGAAGGACATAAACAAATTCACAAACTGTAGGCGGAGGCTTGTTCATAGGTGTTTACTAGGCTAACAACCACAAGGGCCTTTTTAAGCCTAGCCATACATCCCAAATCTCTGACAAGTTCTGATACCCTTGATAAGTTTAAGCATGGGCCTGGGAGATGAACCATTTACAGGTTACCTGTGCCCATTAGAAACATAGGTGCCAAACTAGGGATGAATTTCCGGTTTCCCATCCAACTGTCCAAGTTGCACTTGAATTGGGTTAGGGAATAACACTGCTTCACATGGATGGGGAGCTTGTTCATTAGACGGGGTAGTCTCTCGGATACATACCTGTCTGTCCAATAGGTACTATTTATATCACAAGCAAGGTTTAAGTCTTTAGAACGGGTAATTCTAGTGCTGTTTGTTTTGTGGATAAGCAGGAGGTCTATCAGAGTGGGGTCTGACAATGCCTTGCATTCCAGGCATAGATCTCCTCTCAAAAGCCTGTAGGAGACAGAATACAGGGATAGGGCCTTGAGGTGGTCTGCATAGGACATTTACTTACGCCCTGTAGTCTTTTAGTGAGAAACCCCTGTGGATGTTCCAGTTGTTGGATATGCCTGGCTACGTACATACCAAAGGGGGCATTGTACTCAAGGATAGGTCTGATGAATGCATAATACAGCGGAACAATGACTTCTTTAGACTTACATGCCATACCTTTGTTTATAAGTTATGCAACATACAATGATTTCCTCACCACTGTAGACACATGATGATCAAAGGCTAGATTACCATCTACATATGTGTCCCTAAGTCCCTGACTACTGGGTCAACTCTTAAGGGGTGTGTTTGTCAATGTGATAGATACCAGTGATGGAGGACTTCCCAAAGGATACCTTTATGCATTTATTGGTATTTAGTTTTAGTCCATGTTTCTGACACCAGTTGTTTGTCTGTATCAGCCCGTCCTGTCCTGGAGAAGATTTGTGTCAGTGTGAGATTCAATGATAGCTCCTAATTTGCAATCATCTGCAAATTTAGTCAGCCAAAGACCACTGACATTGGCCTTGACTTCTTTGAAGTAAATGCCAAAACGGAGTGGTCCAAGGACTGATCCCCGAGGGCCTCCACTTGTGACTGGCCTCTTTGTAGAGGTAGACTCCCCAATTCTAACTTCCTGGGTCCTGTGTGTGAGCCAGTTGGCTATCCACTGGATGACATATGGGTTTGTACCTAACCTCTTGAGTTAGTCAACAATGTCTGAGTGGGGTATCGTGTCAAATGCTTTGCCTAGATCAAAGTAGGCAGTGCAAAAGATTTCGCCCTCATCCATTGCTTTGTTGACCTTCTCAAAGAAGTCCACCAGGTTGAGTAGGCATGATCTTCCCTTGACTAAACCAAACTGGGTTGGGTTCAGTGTCTGGAGGTTTACTATATCTCTATTGATCATCTCCATGATAATTCTTTCCATGACTTTACATACAAGACTAGTGAGAATTATGGGTCTGTAGTTGGCCCACCTTTGTGCAGAGGAATGACTGTTGCCTTTCTCCATTAATGAGGCAAGAAGCCTGTTTGGAGATTACAGTTAAATAGTAATTCTAGATGCCCTGATAGGTCATGTTTCATGCCATTTAGAAGCCATCCTGGGATATTGCCTGGGCCCACTGATGCAGTGTTCCTGGTCTTGGGAGAGAGCATTAAGGACCTGTTCCCCAGTGATATTATATTTGACAATATTTCCTAAGGGAGGGTTGAGGGGGAGAGAGGAATAAAATTGGAGCTGAATTTATCAGCTAGAACAGGGGTGCCCAAAGTGTGCACCGCGGCACTCTGGGGAGCCGTGGCTTCCTCACAGGGGTGCCGTGAACTAATACCCTTCATTTATGATTTTTTTCTTCCGTTTTTTAATTTGCGCGCTGTCTGAGCAGACGTCATCGCATGCGTGATGATGTCAGCTCCGTCACGGCTACCAGCCTGTCAGAATTGAGCAAGTGGCTGCTCAAATGCGAGTGGGAACGGCAACAAACGGATTATGTTCGGGGAACAAGAATCGGACATGTGGCGGGTATGGCCAGAAAGAATGAAGACTCCATGCAGGTAAGGAAACTTTCAGAGAAGTGTGTGTGTGTGTGTGTGTGTGTGCGTGTGTGTGTGTGCGTGTGTGTGTATCCATGTTGAATTCCTGAGCACAGTTAAAAGTGACAGCAATTTGAAATGGTTAAGTGGTACCCTGAATGTTTTGTGTTGGCTGGACTCCTGCATCTCTGCTGTTGCTGTGTGTTGTAATAGTGGATATAATGCATTGTATGGGATGACTACTGTGGCTTATTCAGCTTTTAACACCTGGAGGGTATTTCATGTCATTAAACTTCAGAGTGTATAGAGCCTGTGATTTAAGGTTCCTTAAACTTGATTTTTGGAATGGGCAATGTCTGGTTTAGAGAATTTCTGAAAGATTTCAGTGTCTTGGCATCAGAAAGGATTGTTATAAAATTTTTTTATAGATGGTGTTCCTTGTAATAAAGGCCTAGTATTTTTACACGTCAGTTCGGCAAACAGGGAACACTTTTACAGCAAACTTTCATTACTGGATGCATTTTTTTTCTGTTGCAGTTGTTCCTTCTGACTGTCTGCCGTGTTGTGTTTAAATGGTAAAATTGCCTTATTTTCTTACTTTTGTCTAGTGTTGTGGCAGTCACCCTGGTAGTTCTGTTTAACTTTGGTATTGAGAAAGTGGTATTCACCTTGTTGAAAATAATTTCTTTTACTGAGTTGTTACAATACCTTAGAGTAATGGAGAGAGCATGACTTTGTTTTGAATAACACTTTATGCACAAGTCTGTGTCCTAAAAGGTGATATTTTATTAATCAGGATGCAGAAGTGTGGGTCAGTTTTCTGTTAATTCAGAGGGTGTGGAAGAAATCACTTTTGGCAATTTTGAGGTCAGTGGGCCAAATTGCTACATTTGAACTAGACTGCACTAAGAGATAATAGGTTACAAATCTTCAGTGGTATTAAGACTGCATGAAAATGAACTTGTGTTAGCCTCTCATGGAGTTTTACTGAAGAGAGAGTGAGAGAGGATAATGAAGCTTTAAGTATTCTGAGACAAACGTTTTTATATCCTGTGAGTTGCAACTTGTACTATTTTAATGGAATTAATGAGTGAGTGACTCTAGAAGGCAACTAGAAAATTGCCCAAAAGTGAGAGTTTTTGGAATTGACTAAGAAATGGTCAAGACAGCCTTCTGCCCCCCCCCCCCCCAATCAAACATTTTGTGCTTTGGCACAATGTCCATTTCCAGGAATTTCTGAGAACGATATGCATTAGTTTAATGTCGTACTCCCAGAATTTGAGCAGGTGGACCCTGCAAGCTGGTGTATTGGATAGTGAGAGTGTTTTCGATGTATACTTTTTTTTTTCTGGATAGATTTTTATTTTACCCTCTTGCTAAAATAAAAGTCAATTAATAGAACTGTTAATTGGTATGGGAGTTTGGTCTTTCAATTTGTCATTATGAATTGCAATGAATTAACAGCTTCTTACTGTAATAATTGTGCCTGAAAGATAACAGTGTTTGAAATTTTGGATGCATTTGGCATGCGTTTTCCCCTATTCACCAATATGATTTTTACAGTTTTTAAGATGTTCTTGTCTAGGAGACTAGCCTGGATCAAAGGTGAATTTTATTATGTAAAGATGATTACTGCCCATTTATAGTGGGATCCTGCTTGGGCAGCTGCAAATAAAGTGGTCATGCAAATGGAAGATAAAGGGGAAAATAATCTTGTAGTATGTTGCTTTTGACTATTGTCAGAATATGGGGTGAGAAAAGTCTTCCTTTGAAGGAGTGACTGAAACATGCAGAACTTCAGACTGAAGAAGTTGTGATATCCCTTCTGCTGTGGAGAAAGAAACTGCCAATAAATGGCTTGGGGTGATCTTGGCCTTTATTTTTTTGCAGCCTCGGCTTGGGGTGATCTTGGCCTTTATTTTTTTGCAGCCTCCTGTCCCCATTCATTCTCCAAAGGATCATCTGTGAGGGATCGACATTAAGACAGCTATTAGGGATTGTTGAGATTCTTCCCATTTGCCAAGCATGCTTGTGAATACTGTGTGGTTGTCCTCGCTTATTCAAGTGGTGTTGGCCAACAAGCAACCCTTTCCTCATCTTGCAGCATGCGTGGTGGTGGTGGTTTTCCCAGTCTACACTGGAGAAGGCACATCTACTATGCTCAGAGTGCCTGCAATGAAGGAGAAGTGAGTGCAGAGTGGGGCTTCACTCGTCTTCCTCCGTACTTAGTTCTTTCATTAGCTGAACTGCTAACTGAACCCTGGTCACATGGGTTACAGTCAAGGCTGCATCTCTCTGCACCGCAGAGCTGGGAGGGCAGTCTTTTATAGGGTCATAGGCTCATAGGTGCTTTTAACATGCACTTTATGTGCGCCACGGGTGGGGGCGCCTTGGGAAAACCTGGATTCAGCAAGGGAGCCGAGAATCAAAAACGTTTGGGAACCACTGGCTTGGAGTGATCTTGGCCTTGGTGATGGTGGTTTTCCCAGTCTGCACTGGAAAAGGCACATCCACTATGCTCATAAGGTTCCTATTAAATGAACAAACTTTTCAAAGTTCGAATGTCATATGGTCGACACCATATCATTGAACTTCGAAAGGTTCAAAGGTTAAATGTAATGGGCCGCACGGTGCAGAATGGGAGAATTTCCCTTTTCTGCACTGAAGTACGATCTCGGAGTTGGTATATTTAAGTTGGGGGGGGGTGTGGGGGGTGTTAAGGTAAGTTTTATTTTTTTTATGTTTTATTATATATTCGAAATTTCAAACTTCGATCATATGTTGTCGAACATATGAGATTTGAAGTTTTGAAACTTCGAATATATAATATAGACCCTGCATCATAGTCTATATGGTCATAGGCTCACAGGTGCTTTTAATATGCACTTTATGCGTGCCGCGGGGGGCGCCTTGGGAAAACCTGAATTCAGCAAGGGAGCTGAGAATCGAAAATGTTTGGGAACCACAGAGCTAGGAGGTTTGCTACATCTTCTGGCTCAGTATAGGTGGCTCCATTTACAATGAGCTCTGTGCACAACTGTGTATTGCCTTTGAGGTTACAGTCATAGCTAAAGAATGCTTTGTGGTTGCCCTTAGCCTGGGAGGTCAAACTTGCCTCATATTTGGCTTTGGTAGACTTTATTTGTCCTTGGAGTTGTTTGTTTAGTTTGATGGCAGTGCTTTTGTCCTGCTGGGTACTGCACCTCCTAAATGTTTTCCATGATTTTCTTCCTCCTGTTATACAGACGACTTATGCTGTGATTCCACCAGGGTGGCTTGTTTTTTTAGTTAGTTTTGTACTTCTTCCTGGTGGGTACAGCTCCCTCTGTGCAGCTATTAAAGCTCCCTCTGTGCAGCTATTAACATGCTTGTACAGGGTTTGTGTGAACAGTTCTGCATAGGCAGAAGTGTTCTCAGGGTTTATGGGGGCTTGACATTTTGCCAGGTTCTCACTTAATAGCAGGGGATTAGCCTTAAATTAGTTCCTGAATATTTCAGGTTTAGGTGGGGGTCCAGGTTTTTCTTTTCCTTCAAAGGAGACCATTTTGTGGTCTGACCTTACCAAGGACATTACAGTAGGGGGGTCTGCATCAGTCTCCCATATTAGTGAGGAGCAGATCCAGTATGGTTGCACTCCAGGTTGGTGTACTGACTATCTGGTCCAGGGAGTTTGCGTTTACAAAATCCAGGAATCTCTGTGCATGTATGTTTGGTGTCGTATAGGATTCCCAGTTAATAGTCCAGTAATTAAAGTCACCTATGAATATGGTATTGGATTGGATGGTTAGTTTAAATACATGGTATGGGTTTCTTGGGTCATAGAGGCAGACCTACAGCTTGCAAGGAATTGGTATTGGATTTTACTTATGGAGGTTTGAACAAGGAGCAGCTCAAGTGCATTGTTCTGTTTGACCAGCCTTGAAGTATATTTATTTTTGATGTAAACAGAGACACCTCCACAGTTAGTCCCTGCCTGTGAAGTAGCTTGCCTAAATGTGTGGAAAGCATTATAACCTTGCACTGTTGGTGTGCTCTCAGTGACAGCACAGAAATCAACATTCTCTAGAGTAAAGAGAGCTTCTAGGGAGTGGAGTTTTTTGTTCAGACTCCTAGCACTGAGCAGTAATACCTTTAGATTTTCTTGGTTTTGATTTGCTACGTCGGAAGTACTTTCAGTATGGCATTGCCTAAAAAAGGCACTATCGGGGATGACAATTTTTAACCAATATTCAAAAGCCTAGAAGGGAGAGGTCCAGACCATCCCTGGCAAAGCAGTGTGGTCTGTTGATAATCTCCTTCCGTATCGCACCCCCTTAGAAAGACACCAGAAACTAAGCCAATTACGAAAGCCAATTATCTTTTGTTTATATTGTGGCATCATCCTTGGAGAAGGTAAAATGCTGCTCAATGCTAGACTCATACCAGCCTGAGACACATATTCCAAGAGCTCTATAATGTCTCTCTTCATATAGTCTAGGAGGTACGTCTCAGGTCAAGTACTTCCACATGGACTATGACGGAGTCATATTGGTAACTGTGGTCCAGTGACCTGACTGTATGCCTAATGTGGCAGATCTAGCCCCTGAGAAGCAACTGACTGTAGCTTTCTCCTTACTCAGCCTGGTGAGAGGGACATCAGTGTGTCTCATGATGGAGTCTCCAATGACTAGAAAGTTGGATTGTGCAATGACTTGCCTTATGGGTATAGAGGTAGAGGATCCAGGAGATGTAGCTCTATGTACTGATGAAGGTGTTATTTTGAAAGAGCGCATTTGGAGCTGCTGAGGTTATTTGTCATGTGTACTTCCTCTAGGAGGTCTTTGTGGTTTAGGAAGGTTACATTAAAGTGTCTCAGCATACGTGGGTCAATATGTCTGCTTTGAATTGTGTGTGATGGGTGCAGCGTGTGTACTAGTGACAACCTTGCTGACATTAGGAGTACTTTTACATGAGATCTTTGCCTCCAGTGACATTGTGTAACTACATCTCTCACATGCCATATCAGTTTTTTTGAGAATTAACTGGTTGTTAGTAAACATGAGGCAATTTCTACATTGTCTCAGGATGCCCATATCCACCAAGCCAATAACGGAGACAGTAGAAAAGTTCACATCCATGGCAACAGACCCTTTTTATTGTTTAGACAGTTGGAGTGAGAATATCAATCACTCTCAGGAGTATCCAGTTTGCAACTATGTGGACTGTGCTTGTCACTGCAAACTAGTTGTCCTGTGTTCAACTAGGTATTGGAGAAATTTCAATTTGCTTTTACAGGAAAAATGTCACTTAGGGTGTAAGGATGATGTGTTTAGGCAGATATTCTGAAGTTAGTGTTTACTGAAAAGAAAGAATTAGCTTGTCAAAAATGTTGAAAAGAGGGGAGTCGCATGAATGGCTACTGCATGGTTACTACTGTTGGTCTCAACACAGCTTCACTCTTTTGGGACAAAATGCTCCTTTGCTTCTTCTCTCACCAGAAGCAAAATGTTAGCACCAATCCCAAGAAGAGAAGCAGGTCACAGCCTGTTTGGGGATCCACAGTCTTGTCCCAGATGATGCAAGGGTCTGTAGGCTTGTAGTCTTTTTCTGGCAGATGCCTCAAATAGCAACCAGACCAATCAGGAACGCTAAACACAGACACTCACTCTCCAACCAGAAACAGTCAGGAATCAATGCACTCTGCTCCTTCTCTCGCCAGGATCACAATATAAACACAGATTTCAAGCTGTCACCTATAAAGCAGTTATTAAGCTTTCTGCTGATCAGCATTCTCCAGGAAATAATGTCCCTGTACTCCTTCTCTCACCAGGAGAAAACAGCACTAATCCCAGGATGACTACAGAGAGGCAGAATGTGGGCTCTTCAATAACTGGTGGTCTTGCAACAGATGTTTAAAGGTAATATTAAAAAAAAAAAAACGGTTTATCCTAAACACTGTAGTGTGCACTAAGCAGTTAGATATGAAAGTGGGTAACTTAAGTTTTAGCTGTCTAAATGGAAAGCCACTATTTTTAAAACAGCAAGACAGATTGAAAGTGAGTGGGAACTTTTATATTCTGGTACTACTGAATACAGTGGGATGGCCAATAAATTTAAACAGTTGAAGGGGAGTCATTTCACAAAATGATAATTTTGTGCTTACACACAGCAGCCAGTGAAAGGAGAGAAGGTAGGAGATATATGGTCAAATTAACATAAGGGGCAAGCAACTAGAAACACAGTGATGTTTTAGAACACAGCAGTACCAGCATGGAAGGGTGGGAAAAATGTTGTCTGACTCACAACAGACAGCTGCGGTCTCTTTTCAAGTTTTAGTATGCAATTAAAAGTAGAATACAAGTAAAATGCAGTGTAAAGAAAACAAATCACAGTATACAAAATAGAAAAAGGCAATAAAGTAATACAAAATACAAGAAATCAAAAGCAAACTAACCGTTCCCTCACAGCAAGCTATGGCAGAGTCTGAGTGAGCTTTTCCAATTTTTTTTTTTTTTTTTTTTTTTTTTAAGTGCAACTGTATTTAGTGGGTGGGGGGGCAGACATATTGGGAATGATCAAGTCACAGGGGGATAAAAACACCAGCCAAAATAATACATTGGCGCTATTAACAGCTGACTAAGGGCAGTAATAATAGAAAATAAACTATGTCCCCACACAGCACACACACACACAGCAAACAGGGCTAAAATGTATAACTCATAACAGAAACAGTAATGTGTTAAGCCTTGTTCTACAACCTGCATAGTGTAGAAAACGGCTTATACGGTTACAGTATCAAGTAAAATGCATTTGTCCAAACAGTGTCAAAAATCAAATATAAGCACTTAAATCAAATAGAAAACATAAATAAGCATTTTCTTGGAGATTTCCTTATCAGAAATAAACAAATTCTCCACAGAAGATGCAACTGAACAATTTAACAATAAAATCAGCTATAAAAGTTCAGAGGTAAAGTTCATAGGTGAATACTAGGCTAGCTAACCGTGAGGACCATCCATTTTATGCCTAGCCAATTTCCCTTGGTGAGAATCAAACCCTGAACTTCTTATCTGTGAGGCAAACACCTTAACCATTATGCCAACCTTTGAAAGCATTAAATCAATAGTGAATATCATATAAATGAAAGAAAAAGTGAAAAATTCAATACTTCAAAATAAAACAGATAAACAACAGAAGCAACAGGTGCAATTATGCATACAAAGACAGTAATAAGTTAGAATTTCCAGAGGAACTAACAGTAAATAGCAAGTATATTAAAATAAGAAGTTAACACACACACGTGTGTGTCTATATGTCTATATATATATATATATATATATATATATATATATATATATATATATATATATATATATATACACACATACATATATATATATATATATATATATATATACATGCATACACATATATATACATGTATACACATATATATATATATATATATATACATATATACACATATATATATTCATACATATCTATATATATATATATATATATATGGTTAAGCAACATGAAATGTATGTAGAATACTTACAAAGAAAAAGAGTGGCAAAAGCAGTACCAAGGTAAATATAGAAATTAAAAACATTAGAAAGAATTCACAGAAAATACAAACATACCACAAAAATAAAAAGTACAAAATAAGCTTGTAACTACAGCAACATAAAAAAGAACTACTAAAAAATTACTTGTGCTCATCTGAATAAAGAAAGGAACAAAAATGTAGTGCCAATACAAAATATACAGAAAGAAATAAAACAAAAAGTAATTGTTAGAAAAACAGACATTATGAAATGCCATAACAAATATAAAAACAAAATAAAACATATAGAAAATTTATAGTGCCAAAAAGGAAAAATTACCCATTTAATCACTAACTGTAAAATATAAAGTAAGTAATAAGAAACAATGATAAACTACAAGAAAAAGTATGTATTAGTAAAATAGAAAGTATTTAACTAATAAACAAAAAACAAAGAAAAGAAAAATTGGAATAATGTGGAATAGCCAATTAAAACAAATGCCAAGAAAAAAGCAAAACACTTATGAAAAGACAGCTATTGCCCAAATTCTAAGTAAATATGTCTTGAGAATAACAGAAGGCACAACAAATATTTAACAAAACAGAAAAATCAGAAAGAAATACCTGAAATGAAGTAGAAAAAAGTATTTCTAACACCCTATCTTTGACGCAAATATGCAAACACAACACAGAAAAATAAAGCCTCAGCTCACAGCATGCCAGTGCTTGTTTTAAGTGACAGTGTGCCTCAAATTATAATTTCATACCAGAAAAACACAAATCAACTCTCTGCAGTATTTGAGATCCAGGTACATGTTCTTGTATCCATATAAAAAAGTACCTAAAGATATACACACTATACTAAATGCTATAATGTAAACATATATACAAGCATCAACATTGAAAAAAACTACAGTAAAATGCACTTTGTTTTAAGATATTACATAAAATGCTCCCCACTATACACTGTGTCAAACAGAAATTCCCAACAGGCAAAATCACATACCCCGTAACACTATTTAAACAACAATATATGCCAAAAATTGAAAATGAAATTACTGAAAGAAACAAAAATGCAAAGTAATGTATGCTTTAAATAAACCAGCTACAAAAGCAGTTGCAAAGTAAACCTTTACAAAGCCACCACATGTGACTATCAGTACACAAATAAGTGAAAGAATATACAATAACAGACATACATATGAAAAAGAAAAATCTACAAGATAAGGCTAGCAGAACAACTATATTCTCTGTTAAAATAGGTAACACATGAAAAAAAACAAAATGCTAAAATACTAATCAATAAAATATTAAGAATTCCACTGTGTAACAAAAATCAGGTAATCTATAAACAAAAGTCCTCAAATTGATAACAGATGAAACCGAAAGAATGCATTGGGTGCTTACTGAGAAAGATACACACACAAATATGTAGAAAAATATAAACTTTAGTAAAAAACAGAAACTAACACATGGTACTTAGTAGAAAGAAACATGATAGTGCATATCATAAAGAATATGCTCCTACATGCAAAACTAAAAACACAACTAATAATAATATAAATATTGTATATTTATTTTTTTATATATACAGACACACATTTTATTACACAACACACACACACAAACACACATACCACATAGCCTTATACACTTATATATATAGGAAACTATACTTGATAAGCCATATATATACACATACACACATATA